>NW_015558571.1:266824-280124 GCF_001515605.1 Sinocyclocheilus anshuiensis | reverse complement strand
TGAGATGCACCTGTATATATATATGTATTTAATGTGCTGGTGGTTATGTGTGTATAATCCTTCTGTGATATTTCTTTGCAGTGTTTTTCCGGGACCTGTGTGTTTCTGTCACATATGTATACGGTGAGTGCTTCGTGCCCTTTCTTGAGCTCGTTAGAGCCCCGTTTACCTTGGGCGCCACTCCACCTAGGTATCCTAGGATACTTACTTTAACAGGGTCCAGGGCATACGCAGCAGCAGCAGGTCGGGCTGTCGCTTCATTGCACACGATGGTGATGCTCCAAGCATATCAGGTTGACCTGCTGAAAGACCTGGATAAAGGTGAGGGCCTTTCTCCTGATGAGGTAACTGAGTGCGCCGCACCACAGATCTCGCTCTCCGTGCTACTAATCAGGCCGCCTCTGCTAATGGCAGGTCCATGGCGGCTATGGTAGTGACGGAGGGACATCCGTGGGTGAACCTAGCAGATATCGGGAAAAAGAGAGGGGCTTTCTTCCCGTTGCGCCGGTTTCGCCTTACGTATTTTTTGGTACCTCCTTTTTAGGCGGTGGTCGAGAAGTTCAGGGAGGCAAAGGTGCGCTCAGTGGCCTTCACGAAGGTCCAGGTCTGAGCCCGAAAAACATAGGGGTCCTGGTCCCATGGGTCACGACGAGGCGTTCCCCATAGCGACCCCTAGAGGACGCAGTGTCTCGTTCCCTACTCAGAGAACCATGGCTACATAAGTAACCTGAGACGTTTTCAATGATTAGAGACGTAACAACATTCTTATCAATCTATTTCCCACTTATTTTAAGGATAGTGTTGGGACTGGTGTTTTGGCATAAAGGTTGTTCTAGAACCAACACAACATTTTCTCCAGGAAGTTTTGGATTAGAGTACATGGATATATAAATTCTGACCAAGCCAATCCCATGAGAAAGTGTAACCATTTTGCGAATGGTTACAAATGGTCATGGTAGTGTTTTAGCTTTGAGACTTCCAGGGAATGCTCTCTATTACTGAGGAGGTTATAACTGGGATGCAGTGGGTTTTTGTGTATAGTCAAGCTATAGTTTCATCTCTCTGTCCAAATAGACATGACACAATGCATAATCAAATGTCTGAAGGATATGCAAGCCTATCTGTCTTTCAGAACATGCTTTTCAGAACAGCGAGGCCAACTGTAGCCTGATTAACAAGTATAAATATTGGGTGAAGCCAAGGTACTATCTGTTAGTCCAGCTGTGGAATTCATTTAATGAAGGATCAATTGTGTGTTAGGTTGTTTTAATTTGAAGGATGATACTGTTAGAGTTGGGCTACTTGGACTGGAATTATGAATGAACTCCGACTCAGACACACTTGGGTGGATGTGATACTGTCAAGTGAGACATGCTGCTGGATCAGCATCCTTGTTGGTCTTGGAACAGCATTCCTATAAACCAGATTTTTGCTGGTTTAGATCTACAGAGAATGGCCAAAGCAAGGCAAAAACACATACATACAGTAGCAATAGAAAATAATCATCCCCCTTTAAAATAATTACATTTTGTTGCTTTGCAGCCTGAAACGAAGATAGATAGATTTGGTTTTATACAGCTGTATTTACTCTTATAACATCCAAGTGAATGATATAACACCAACATGTCAGAAAAACAAACAAACATTGGATTTCCGCCAGACATATTGTTTGGTGTTGAGGCCAAATAATTAAATTGTAGTCTCATCTGCCTCAGAATCTTCAAGGTGTGTTTTGGCAAAGCTCAGTCGTGACTGCATGTTGCCTTTCTTAAGGAGTGGCTCAAGCCACATTTGTGGAGAATGTGTGATATTGTAGTCACATGCACACAATGACCACTCTCTGTCATAAATT
Source organism: Sinocyclocheilus anshuiensis (assembly GCF_001515605.1). Lineage (NCBI taxonomy): Eukaryota > Metazoa > Chordata > Actinopteri > Cypriniformes > Cyprinidae > Sinocyclocheilus > Sinocyclocheilus anshuiensis. Next base: position 278,272 of record NW_015558571.1, on the reverse strand, counting down.
CCTGCAGCTGCTTCAGAGTTGCTGTAGGCCTCTTGGTCGCCTCCCTGACCAGTTTCCTCCTGGCTCTTTCATCCAGTTTGGAGCGATGTCCTGAACCAGGGAGGGTCTGTGTTGTACCAAATACATTTCACTTCATAATAATACACTTCTAGGCATTGATAAGGCCTTTGAAATTGATCTTGTCTGTCAGAGCATGCCCACAACAAAGAGGCCCATAGTAACCTGATTGTCATGTATATGTATACATACTGGATGAATGCATGGTACTATATAGATCTATTAGTCATGTCTATTGTGGAATTCATTGCATTAATTTGAAGGATGATACTATCATTCATTGTATCATAAACCTAATGTTAACTATGATGTTCTTGGTCGCTTAAATATATTGCCTTGTGATTCTGTCAAAAGAGACATGTTGCTGAATCAGCATCCTTTTTGGTCTTGGAACGGCACGCCTATAACCTACATTCATATAAACCTATCCAACTTTTTCTTACAGTAAAAATGGGCGCGGCCATTTGTAAATTCTATGGGTCTGGCTTCCGGTCTCATCCGCATCCAGCTATTTTTAGCTGTACTAAATGGTTTGTTTTGCTGCTTGATATTGAAAATTTGTGTCTTACAATATTATTTGAAAGTATTATCTTAATTATGAACACACTGGTTTGTAGTGCAAACAGTTTTACCGTTTACTGCATGTTGTTATTCTTCTCGTTATTTACCTATAGCGGCTAATGAAGCGGAAGTCTCGCCCATAGGCTTACTTCCGCGTTGAAGAAAAAGGTGGATTTCACTGATGTTAAGGGTAGTGGTTTGGGAAGGGGTTGGGACCGTTTTTTTTAAATTTTATTTCTTTAAGAAAAGTTGTTCTAGAATCAACCCAAAAAGTTTATCCAGGAGGTTTTGGATTGGAGTACATATACAATATATAAAAGCTCTGACCAACCAAATCTCATGAGAAAATGTAACTATTTTACGAAACTGTGATTTCAAAGGTTGTACAATTGTATTTGAACAAAAAATGGCAGATTTTCATAAAAAAAAAGTAAGCATGAAGCTCTAACACCACTCCTAAACCTAATCCTCATTGGGATGTGAGCAGATCCTATGAAAGTCTATGAATAAGATCATAGAAATGCATATGACTTCACCAACAAACAAATGCATATGACTTCACCAACAATATGCTGTAGTGGGTTTTTTATATAAAGGAGGCCTTTATTCATGCCCCGGAGCCGTGTGAGGGACGTTTTATTATGGATGCGTGCACTTTATTTCACGTCTTCTGAACTGTTGACAACAAACACCCGCTTACCCCCATTGAGAGGCTTGGAGGGGCCAGGGCAATTTTTTTATATAACTCCGATTGGATTCGTATGAAAGAAGAAAGTCACATACACCTAGGATGCTTCGAGGGTGAGTAAAACACAGGTTAATTTTCATTTTTGGGTGAACTAACCCTTTAAAGTGCATGTAAATGGACTTGCTGTTAAATCAAAGTACATCCAATCTGAGGTAATGTGAATGTCCCACTCTTGTGTAAAATTTCCCACTCTTGTGTAAAATTTGATTACATGTTGTTTCACGTCTGTTTTCTCGTCTTCCCTGCCACTCTGACTCTACAGCATGATTTCACCATCCAGCTAGGTTCATCAACAATTACCCCATCAAGTTCAGTCAGAAATCTTGGTGTAATCTTTGATGACCAGCTGACTTTCACAGACCACATTGCAAAAACTGCTCGAACTTGCAGATTTGCATTGCACAACATCAGAAAGGTCAGGCCCTTCCTAACAGAGCATGCTGCACAACTTCTCGTCCAGACCCTTGCCATTTCTAGGCTGGACTACTGCAGTGCTCTACTGCACTTCTGACTGGACTTCCATCATGCACAATGAAACCTCTACAAATGATTCAGAATGCAGCAGCGCATCTGATCTTCAACGAGCCCCAAAGAGCCCATGTTACACCTCTCTTTATCTCCTTGCACTGGCTACTGGTTGCGGCTTGCATAAAGTTCAAGACATTGATGCTTGCATATAGAACAGCACAGGCTCAGCACCCTCCTACTTCCACTCACTACTATGAATCTACATCCCCTCCAGGAACCTGAGATCTACAAGTGAGTGGCGTCTCGTGGTACCATCACAGAGAAGCACAACATCACTTTCCAGAACATTTTCGTTCACCATTCCGGTCTAGTGGAATAACCTTCCCACCCCTATCCGGAATGCTGAATCCCTGACAATTTTCAAGCGACAGCTGAAAACTCATCTCTTTCATCAAAATTTGACTGCATCATAAAAAAAAAAGATCCCTGTCTAGTACTTGTACTAATCTGAACAATGTCTGAAACTTTATATTACGAGCACTTCCTGTGTTTATTTGCCTCTTTATGATGAAACACATGTTGTATTCCTCAATATTAAGTTGCTCTGGATAGAAGTGTCTGCTAAATGAATAAATGTAAAATATAAATGTGAAGTATTAGCAAAGAGAGTCAAAATGTCAATAGCAATGGATGGGTTTTATTAATCTTTGAAGTATGAGTCGCTTATTCACTGTATCAGAACTGTTATTATATTCAGAATAAAAGGTAGAGAGAAATTATAGGTTAAAGTATGGGTATTATAAACTAAGTATCTTGCTAATATAATACTTCCGTGAAAGTACAACAGTATCTATATTTAAAGTATGGATTTAAAAGAGTTAAACTTTTTTCATTTGCGAAATCAAGAGTCAAAAATTTACTAAAGTAAGTTGTAGGGAGTATACTGTACATCATCTTTTTCGGTAACACTTTATTTTAAGGTGTGCTTGTTACACATGTTACAAATAACAATAAATGATGCATAATTACATGCAAGTAACCCTAAGCCAACCCCTATTCCTAACCATATAGTAGTTAATTAATATTACTCAGTACTTAAATGTATAATTACACTGTAACAAGGACACCTTAAAATAAAGTGTAACCTCTTTTTCCTTGAAATTGTAATTGAGTACAATGACTCCTGACAGTTACAATCATGGTCACTTATGTAAATATATCATCTCGGGTGGCTTACCGAGATTCAGCTAGTAGGACATTTTCCTGGATCAACATCCTTTTTGGTCCTAACAGAACATTCCTCGCCACCAGATTTTAAAGACAAAGACTTTTCTTAGACACCCAAACAACATTCTTATCAACCAATTTACTTTGATTTAGGGCTTGATATAGTGGTTAGGGTTAAGCCAAAACTGTTCCAGAAGCAACAGAAAATGTTTCGCCAGGTTTTAGATGAGAGTACATGACACTTCCAAGGACCATTTTCTTTCATCATAACACACGAAAAGAGACACAAGCCAAAGATATTCTCCACAAGCCGATCGCAACTAAACATTTAGCTGCTTCAACCCAAACCCGCTCTTAAGGTTTGACAAGTTCAGTGATGAACACTTTATTTAGACAATTCTCCCATCAGAGGAGAGTCCAGTACAGCTTCACGAGTATGTATACATTAGTCCTTGTCCAAAAATCGCTAAATGTTGGCATCATGCAGAGAAAGAGTCCATGAGTCTACCATTTAAAAAAGCACATGGCTGTCTAATAGGGTTTGTCGCTCAATTATAAAGACAAATGCTCAAATCATAAAATCTGGGTCATTGCACATGATTACATACTGGTCTTTTTAGTATATTTTTCTGGAAAACTCCGTTAGCCAGAAGTAAATACTGTTTACAGGAAAAAGGCATGCAGGCTTTTAGAAGGGCGGCGGGTTGTTTCAATCAGTCATCCGATTTGTTTGTTACTTGTAGCGGTTTGTGGTAAAGCATCGCAACACTGGCCTGTAATGCTACCTGAGCAATTATAATCCATTTTAAAGACTTTATTTTTTTTTTTTCTTTAGAAAATTTGTAACTGATCATAGTGCATACAAACCAAGCTTCACCCATATTTCACAGAAGCATCCGAGAGGAAACCTTCACGTCTGCATGCTGCTTGGCTCTGTTCAATCTTGTTATTTTGAGGAAACCATGAAAGCAAGTTTGTCTATCTGATTGACTTAAAAATTCTTCCTTTTAATAACAAGACTGCTACAACTGCGACATTTGAGTCTCCAAAAATCTTCCCAAAAAAGACAATATTATTCCATCAAGTCTAAAATCTATTTTGCTCCCTGAAGCAGTTGCTGCAAGTGAATATAAACTCCCAGTGACCAATAGACATGGGTGATTAAATATACATGGAAGTGTAATGGACTATAAAATAGCATTTGGTACATGCAAACAGTACAGATAACATTGTAATAGAACACTACAGTAAAACTACCTGTCTGCAGTGCCATAGAAATTCTGTCATCATTTACTCTGTCGTCATATGACTTCCTTTCTACTGTAGAACACAAAAAGGAGATATCTACGGCAAAATATCTAAGCTGCTCTTCTCCATTCAGTGAAAGCCAGCTTTTGAGCAAAATGTTCAGTGCAAAATAATTGAACACTTTTATGATGTGTTTATGGTGTTTATCTACTTTCATTGAGAACAGCTCAATCTGTTTGTGTTCCATGAAGGACAAAGGTTAAAGTAAATGATAATAGATGCTTCTTTTGGGGCTGAACTGTTCGTTTTAATAGTTTCCAGAAATAGTGGATGCTGTTAGAGACTTTCTAGTTTGCAACAATATATAATTCTATTATTAAAAAACAAGCAGTAAGACATAGTGAATGGCATATGCGCAGTGTTTGCTTTGATGCGCTTGGCATTATGCTGCAGGACGCAGGATGAGAACTGAATATCAGAGCCCAGGAGAACTGAATCCTCAGCTAAATAATTATCTTTATTGCATTCCAGATCAGACTTTAGCGCCTCATGTGTTTCCATTACGCTAATACCATTTTTTTTAAATGTTAATTTCTTCACAAGCCGAGGTCAGATCAAAGCCTGGGCTGTGTTGATGCCATGCTTGACTGAACACTCTCTGCTAAATGGTAATAAATACATTTTCTTCTAATTCCTATAAACATTTTTATATGACGTACTGCCATGTTCTCTTTCATTAGCATCCATAAGTCACAGCTCATTAGGTGGCATTATTGCAACCTTGTTGACTGTAGCTTTAAGAGAAAAGTTCAGTTTCCACAAAATATCCCACTTTTTTTTTTTTTTTTTCCCCAACAAATACTATTTTGGTAGGGTTTGTGCAAGACACAATGTAGTGGTTTCTGTTTCTTTTCTTTTTTCTTTTAAAGACAAATTCAATCAAAACAGGTTGAATTATAACTAAAAGTGACACAAACAACAGTACATTCGCTACACAATGATTAGACAAACGTGTGTAGTTTATAAAATTGTTTTGTACTACTTAGTATAACTATTTAAATATAATGCTGAAATTAGGAATCTGCCAAAATATTAAAAAAAGAACAGTGCCCTGCTAGGAATACATTCTGTGTTAGTCAGACATCAACTATAACAGGCATTCATGAAGCGTCACATACAGCAGATATGTTTAAATTGCAAACCCGAGTCATAAAAAAAAATATATATGATCGTGACTTAATAATTAATATCCCAAAACACTGAAAATGTTGCGTGTACTTAAAGATCAACATTGCCATCTTCTGGAGACACTGAGTACTACAAAAAATGTATTTATAAGCTTACTGTTAACACTACAACTTAAACAAACAATAGATAAGCTAAGTTAATCACACAATAAATAACAAATTACTACATTACTACAAATTACTACTTTTTTTTTTACCTTTTTGGATCACTTTTAGCTGTTTGCAACATCTGTTTGCATGCAAAATATATTTTGGGGAATTAATCAATAAAATGAAAAGTGTTGAAAATACTAATTGCACAATAAAATATAACTGTGTTGTAAAGGTGTATATTAGTCATTCAGTGTAGGTATTAATGCAAAATTTAATATGCATAGTCGTAGTGACAGCTCTTACAGGAAGAGTTCACTATTTAAATTCTGTCATATGGCTTATTTTATGGTGTTTATGTGGGGAGGGGGGGTTGTGGGACTTGACTGCTGTCAAAAAAAAAACAAAAAAAAAAACAGTGGCCTGGACATGCTTTTAAATTGCTCCTTTTATGTTAGAAAATGGAAGTCCATTAAAGGGTTCGTTCACCCAAAAATGAAAATTCTGTTATTAATTACAAACCCTCGTGTTGTTTGAAACCCGTAAGACCTTCGTTCATCTTCGGAACACAATTTAAGATATTTTTGATGAAATCTGAGGGCTCTCTGACCCTCGCATAGACAGCAAGGTAACTACCATGTTCAAGGTCCAGAAAAGTACGTATTTACGTAAAGTACGCAAGTACGTAAATACTTTTTTTGCACAAAGAAAACAAAAATAGCGACTTTATTCCACATTTTCGTCTCTACTGCGTCACTTTGTGCGCAAAAAAAGTATTCTCGTAGCTTCATAACTTTACAGTTGAACCACTGATGTCACACGGACTACTTGGTACTTTTCTGGACCTTGAACGTGGTAGTTACCTTGCTGTCTATGGGAGGGTCAGAGAGCCCTCATATTACATCAAATATATCTTAAATTGTGTTCTGAAGATGAACGAAGGTCTTACGGGTTTGGAACAACACGAGGACGAGTAATTAATGACAGAATTTTCATTTTTGGGTGAACTATCCCTTTAAGGAAAGAACGTAATATGCGCTTGGAGTAAATAGTGGCAGATTTATTATTTAATTATTTTGGGGTGAGCTATTCCTTTTAATGCCATATATGTTAATCTGTTATGGATAGATAAGAAAAAAAGAATAGAAATTTAAATAAAACAATATTAATAGGTACAAACAGCTATATCACACACCTCAAGCTACTTCACAATCTCTAAAATCACCGTTCTTCTACACTGGTGGCTTGATGTTCACATGCATTCCACTGGATTTCACAGATGTATGATGTGCGAGGGTAAACATATTCTCTTTTCACCCGTTTCCACAGAGCCGTACGTTAAAACACCGCCTGCATAGCAACTAGTTATTCGTCTCAAAAAACATGAAGTCCTGAAAAAATGAAGAAAAAAAAAAAATGTAATTCATAAGCCACACTATCAAAGCACATTCTCTGTTCGCTCATACTCACAATGAGAAAGCAGGCTCCGATCATCACTGCTTTCATTCTCACATCAAGATCCATGGGGAACTGGATCCCAAAGTTGTCTGAATCTGTGAATACCTCCCGGAGAAGTCCTGTCCACTGTTTGCTGATCTTTCCAATACTGACTTCATCCATGGTCAGAATCTTCAAGGGCACATGATAAATAATAAATAACATTTCAAAATATTTAAATTGTGGGATACAAATATGTCGATGCAAATCCATGCTTATTTACTTGAAATATTGCATCTGCTGAACAACAGCTCCCCCTAGTGGGCATTTATAGAAAGAGCAGAATAGCCAGTAGACATAAACAGAAAGACAGAAAAAGTTAAAATCTGAAGTTCTCCAGTCAAATGCTATTGTTTTAACAGAGCTGAATTATTAATCACATATTTAAATACTGACATATTCTCCATAAAGATGCTTTAGTAGTACAACACAAAGAATAACAGTTGTCTATGGATAAATCGTATAACCAACTGTTATTAGTATTATTAATCTATGTAATATTTATATTATTTTCCTGACAATTAAGCACATTCCCCCATACCAATTATGACTGTATCGCAAAAATAAAATAATCTTTTTATCTCACAATTCAGACTTCTTTCTTGCAATTCTGAGTTTATATCTCATCTCTTTTTTTATTGCAAGAAAAAAATCAGAATTGTGAGATAAAAAAATCCCAAATACCTTTTTTATTTTTAATTCTGAGGCAGAAAAAAAACTGAATTGTGAGAGTTTTTTTTTTCTTTTTTTAAATTGTGAAATAAAATAAAAAATCTGAATTATGGGATAAAAAGCCTCAATTACCTTTTTTGATTTTTAATCAAAGGGAAAAAAAAAAATAAATAATTGTGAGATGCAAATGCAGAATTCAGAGAAAAACATCAGAATTGCGATACATAAACTAAATTCTAAGAAAAAAAAGGCAAAACTGCGCAATATTAACGCTTTTATTCTAATTATTAAAGAATTGCGATAAAAAGGTGAGTGAAGTTTTTTTTTATTATTATTATTATTGTGAGTTTATATCTTGCAATACTGAGTTTAGGAGTTTATGGGAGAAAAAAAACAGAATTGTGAGAAAAAAAGTCTGAATTGTGAGATAAAAGACTTCCATAAAAACCTGCATAAATTGAGGACACAACATATAATATAATGATGCATAAATGCATTGCAAAATATTACTATTTTTTCAGTTTACAGTAAAAAGAATTTGAGGGCACCATGTGCCTAATTGAAAATAATGCTAAAAATAGGCTATAAAATTAGGCTTTTTGTTCTCTATGTGAAGTATGATTAGTTTTGTTTTTGTCTCAGTTTACCAGCCTAAACAAAGCTTTCAAGTGAATTAAGGGCTATGTGATACAGCAGCTAAGTCATTCATTTTCAGTGAGAGTTAGCAATTGTTGTTGTCTGTTACCGTTTGATCAGAAGGCGCTTGAGTTGTTATACCTCAAAGTCCACGTCTGGCAGGCAGCTCCAGCCACAGAACGGCCCCTGGAGCTTGAGAACCGGCTCTCGGTGCTCATTCTCTATGGTAAACTTGGGGAGGAAAGGGTGCCACTGCTGTAGAACATATCCCACGGTGTTTCCAGGAGGAGCCTGGATCTCCAGCTGAGACAGGAAAAATAAAGAGAGAGGAGAGGGTGAAACGAAGGAATGAACAAAATTGCTCCATTAATCATAAACGTTCTAATATTTTCTCTCTGGTCTATATCAAAGTGAGTGGCATCTGCAAGCAAATGATGCAATTCTCAGATCTAAATTTCATCATTTTTCAGTCATTTTTGCCTTCCAGGCAGATCACCTCTTGCAGACAACATGGGAAGAAGCAGGACATGCATTTCAGAGGACGGCTGACTGTGATGATTTCCTGTCCGAAGTTATCGAGGATGCGGATGGTGAAGGATCGCAGCGGGCCGCAGCACTGACGGGTGAGACAGTCGTTCTCCTCCACCGCGTAAAACACGTTCTGACCCATGGAGTTACGGATCTCATATTTATTATTGCTCTCAAAGCCTGCCAAAGCTGCATGAAACCATACAGAGGAATTTTCAATCACTTACTGCATATTTAGCACTAGCAAAAATAGGTCTAATGAGAAATCGTAAGAAACTGTTGTACATACCTTCAATAAGCTCAACTTTCTGTTTGATAAGAAGTTGATCCACCTAAAGATAGTTGAGAAAAAAAAACACACACACAAAAAAAAACAAAAAACTGATGTTTTCGTAAAACAACCATATAATCAGATATGTATATATACGTGCGTGTGTGTGTTATTATAGGAAATCAATAGAGACGTGCCAATTCATTTGTTTTAGAACAAAACGTTCAATTATTCAAAGATGCCATCTTACCCACTAATGTAAGATACTAAATCAAATATTCTATTTAAAATTGTATTTTGACAATTCAGTTGAATAACTAATGACAGACAAAGCAGAATCCCAGTAAAAAGAGATTCATCTGAAAGGTACATTTATTATATGACTTATATACAGACATATAAATAGTCACATATTTAATTGCCCGTATTTTTATTTAAAATGTCATAATAGCATCACTATGAATGCAAACTGAATTATTTCAATTAATTAGCCTTTAGGTTTTAATGAAAAGTGAATATGACTGAAATGGATATCTAATTCATGGAAATGCTGAATAAGAACCCTATTAATTATAACATTTAATCTTACCCCAAGGGTCTAATTTCATAATTTTACTTCAAAATATGAAAAGTATATTTTTTCTCTCCACAAATCTAAAAACGTTGTATCCACAAATGTCTCACTAACAGACACAAAAACCGTTATTCAACCTCATATAATGTCAGAGATCACTATTTTTCAGAGACACAAATCAGATCAGTTAACCAAAACTGCTTCGACTGACTGAATCTCACAAATGTTGAAATTCGGATGAAATTGCATTAGCCTATATTATAATATTAATTACACAGCCGTGTATTATTAATATAGCCATATCAAATTACACTTTAACTTACCTGTGTAAGGTATTCTAATCCCGGTGGAAAGCCTGGTATTCCTTGATTGGGAACCATATACATATTCATAGGCTGCATGGCTGCCTTATCTTTGCAGTGAAGACAAGAAAAAAAAAAATATATATATATATATTCAGTAGAGTGATATTTATACATTTGTCCACTGAGCGAACATACCATAACATAGAAGTCGTCTAAACCTGAACCAGGGAAACATACGACACTATTTAAATCCTAAATATACGGTATGGTTTTATGAATAGCCTGGAAATAAGAGATACATATAATGGATCTAATTTCGCCTTAAAATGATTGTAATATAAGAACACGACCTGAAGAAACAAAACAGTTCATGTCATGCAGCAAGTGCGTTCAAGGCTTATCTGCCTGTAGTGACTGACCAAATTTATCCCTCAAGCAAATACAAATCAAACGCATGGTTTATAAGCAGCATGACGCTCGCGGACGCGTTAAATCTTTGCACAAATCTATTTACAAGATCAAAACTCACCTGCGCCTTCTTATGATAAGGACTGTAACGGCCGATTTAAGAGTCTCGGCCCCATATTAAACGCCACATCCCATTGGTTGGCATGCTGCTCACGTGCTCCAAAACGCTATATACGTCATTACGCTTCGGTCGAGATTTCCCGGAAACAAATTAACAAATCCTACTATGGTAAGCCTTCGCTCATGAATATTAATTACGTAACGTACATTCGCCCGTAATACTATCCGATTGGCTAAAAGGCAAACGTTTGTAAGTGAGCGCTTAACTCATGAATATTAATTTAGCGTTAACCTCAGCACGTCCTAATTAATACTCATAAGGAATGGTTTTCAGCATAGTATGATCCGAAAAATAAAAATCTCTTGCAGGACGCACGACGCAGAGACTATTGTAGAGATTACTGCCACCTCCGCAAATCATAATGAGATTTGTTTCATGAGTTAAATGGATATAGGCCTACCACAGTACTGAATGTTTACCTAGTCATCCTATATCATGTTTATACAAATGGCTAAATGTATTATATGCTTTAAAATATATATTTAATAGAACAAATGAAGGGCCGTGTCTTTATAGCCACTATAACTAAACGAATAATGATTAATAATAATAAAATAAAATAAAAAACACTATTAAACTGCAATATTTTGTACAGCTAAAATAAATGGAAACAGCTTACACCGAAATCCTTGCGCATTCAAGGTGAAAATGGCTTACGTTAAAAATAAGGTGGATAGGAGCAAAGAAAAAAGTGCCCCCCCCCCACAACCTCTATTCTCCAAAAAAATAG
>NW_015558571.1:261292-266778 GCF_001515605.1 Sinocyclocheilus anshuiensis | reverse complement strand
TGGATAGGAGCAAAGAAAAAAGTGCCCCCCCCCCCACAACCTCTATTCTCCAAAAAAATAGGTAGTCTACCTAGTTTAAAGTCAATGCAACGCAACAGGTAGCCTCCTGGTGAAGGTAGTCAATGGAATGATACAGTTTCAGGTGAAACCCCAATCTTATTATTTATAACTGCAAGAGTCGAACACTTTTACACTAGGATACACTGAAAGGTTGATGAACCAATCTGAACCAACCAGGTCAGATCCCAGGGGTGGAGGTATATGGCAAAAACTGCTGTGAAGTCCGGACCATCCCTTTACAGTATGCCATGTGATAAACAAACCTTATCATGGCAGAGGCTGCAAAATTACTGTAACCCGATCTGAAAAGGTCAACTACACTACCAGTTCAGTCAAAATCAGGAAGAAGGTAGACTACGCTGTACAGTAGTCAACCATCATATAGTGCCAGCACTAACAATTTGTACAGTATAATTTACAGTATTTGACAGTAAACTCTGCTCTGCTCTTTACCTTTTGCTTATAATGTCATGTATTCATCAAGCACACCTTTTGATACACAGTGGTTCTCTGTCTTTTTTTTTTTTACTCAAAGGCCTAACTACTCATGTTGCCTAACATGATATCAATGTTTTTTTTTTTTTTTTATCATTTTAATTATAATTATTATTATTTTTATTATTATTATAGTTTAATTTAGATTAATTATTTTAGTTTATTTCATTTAATAATTGTAGTCCCAGTCCCATAAGAACCACTGACCTAGAAATATCAAAACACATCTCAGTAGAAACAACCTTGTTTCCGTTCTAAATTTAGCCCAGAGTCTGTCCTTTTAAAACTTTGGATGGCTGGCTTAATGCTAATATAAAGTGACATAATATAATAGTGAGTGCCACACTATTTCACTTTTTTGGTATGTGATGATACTAATAAAAGTGACAATGTAACGCTATTTCACACTATTTTATTTTGATCCAGTTTTCAGTCATTGATTGATTGATTAAGGTGTGTGTGATGCAAGATATGGGTGGCTTTTGTCCTTCAAATCTGTTATATTTCTTCTAAGATCATTCTTCTAATCCAAACAAAAATGATAAAACAGCTGAGGTGGTGCTGTTGATGAGATCTCTATGTCTCTGGCCAAAATTCTTTTTTCACTTTGTTCAGAGTCAGACTGATACATTGTTGGTTTGGCATTTGTGTACATGCTATCTATGGAAGATAACTCTGCAGTGGCCACAGGAGTGCAGTATTGAGCTAACACATATCCATGGCCACAATCAGGAGAATCTGTCCAAAAATTGTGTGAGTGATCTATCTGGTTGTGGGACTACCTGGGTCAAGTCAAGTCTGTATCTGAAAAAAGGCCCGTATACCCTTACATAGAGCACTATTTGAGGCGACGGGCATTACGCTATTTCACACTATTTTATTTTGATCCAGTTTTCAGTCATTGATTGATTGATTAAGGTGTGTGTGATGCAAGATATGGGTGGCTTTTGTCCTTCAAATCTGTTATATTTCTTCTAAGATCATTCTTCTAATCCAAACAAAAATGATAAAACAGCTGAGGTGGTGCTGTTGATGAGATCTCTATGTCTCTGGCCAAAATTCTTTTTTCACTTTGTTCAGAGTCAGACTGATACATTGTTGGTTTGGCATTTGTGTACATGCTATCTATGGAAGATAACTCTGCAGTGGCCACAGGAGTGCAGTATTGAGCTAACACATATCCATGGCCACAATCAGGAGAATCTGTCCAAAAATTGTGTGAGTGATCTGGTTGTGGGACTACCTGGGTCAAGTCAAGTCTGTATCTGAAAAAAGGCCCGTATACCCTTACACAGAGCACTATTTGAGGCGACGGGCATTTGTAGTTATGTCCGACACCATAGTGAACAGTAAGTGCACTCATTCAATCCCACAATGCACCTGAAAATGAGTGGACAACTGATGTACACTAAACTGTTAACCAGAGACTACAGATGCACTGTCACACCGAATTAATTCCTGCATCTTGTTCGAACCACTTTCGACTTCTGAATTCGCTCATTCACTCACACTAAAATACCACAATTAGTGGAGCAATGTAAGGAATAGTGAAAGAGGGGCGATACAGCCCAAAAGTGTGTCTGACTCAAGACCAGTTTGACCAAATTATTATAAAGACCGAAATTATTAGCACAAACATTAATTATATGAAAAATAAATATAAATAAATAAACAGCTGATACATTGACCCTCATGTTGTGTTCCAGTCATTTTGACCCAAAGAGGATTTATTTTTTTTTTTCTCGAAAATGCTAGTAAATATTATTGCATTGAACTAAAACTTACTGCCTTTGCTCACACAGGGTATAACAACTTCCCAAAAAACATTTTAATATTTGTTTGTACTTTTTGGGGGATTTTTTCCGACCTTGTTACATTTGTGGTGTTCCCAGTCAAAAATGACCAGACTACAAAAATAGCTTATAAATGTCTTATGTTAGGCTGTATTATTACCAAATCTTGGATTCGATCTTTTTGATCAACTTATTTTATTTCAATTAGCACAGGTTTTGTGTTTCTTTTTGGTACTGACCATAGGCGCCTTTGATCTGAGCTTACACACCGAACATTGCCAACTTTATTATTATTATTATTTTCACAAAAACTAAGGTTCATGAGCTCAGATCAATGAGGCATAGGTTGAGGGTTAGGTCTAGATTCATGTTAGTTAAACCAGTGGTCGTGGCCAAATGTACGACAAGTTTGTTCTGACAAAAGAGATACTGAAATACAACCCAGACTATTCACTTTCAACATGATTTGTGCAGCCCACAATGCTGTTCAGCTGCCTACAATTTTTAACCATGCTTAGACTGTTACCATCTTACAGGAATAGGCTGCATTTAACTATGACTCACGTTCGGAGCATGCAATGTTTGCCTGTCCTACATAATACTTGGTAAAGCATGATAACTTTTCAAAATTATGAGGTCAGAGAGCATTCTGTTACCGAACAGGGAGAGTGTGTACTCATGATTAAACCTGTCAGGCTAAAAATTCTCAGTAATGTAGGCTAAAAATCTTCTTTGCTGGTGCTGAGGATGTAGACAATGGCAACTTTTAATCCAGTGTATTAAGTTGTGGGAATCTGTCCTTGTACAAAATATCTTCATGGAACATGATCTTTAGTTAATATCCTAATGATTTTTGGCATAAAAGAAAAATCGATAATTTTGACCCATACGATGTTTTTTTGGCTTTTGCTACAAATATACAAAAGTGGCTTAAGGCCGGTTCCCTATCGATACTTCACTCGTACTGCATCTGTTTAAGACGCTTGGGGAAAACTCCTTTTTCTCCGATGACTGAAGCCTTTCAATAACGCAGTGTAACTGCACGGCCATTGGTTCATGCAGTGAATAAAAAACGAACCAATGGCTCGGCAGCAGAGCTGCCCAGGGGACTGGTTCTTTTCGCTGGACCTGAAAGACGGTCCTCCTCAGCCACCTAGAATGCCTGGGACTCAGGGTCAATTTTGCCAAGAGCGCGCTGTTCCCCAGCCAACGGATATTGTTCCTGGGAACAGTTTTAGACTCAGCCCAAATGAGGGCGATAGCCGCGCCAGAACGAGCGCTGGCCATTCAGCAGCTCACGGCCTCATTCAGAGTTGGAGCCTCTCGCCCCCTCAAGGTGTTTCAGAGGATGCTAGGCCTCATGGCCTCGGTGCCTCTGGTACTACAGTTGGGCCTGCTCTGCATGCGGCCCCTTCAGTATTGGCTAAAATGACAAGTTCCATTCTGCGCCTGGCATCTGGGACACCTTCGTGTCAAGGTTGACCGGACCTGTGTATCAGCCCTGGCCCCTTGGAAAGATCCTCGTTGGATGGAACGGGGCGTGCCCCTGGGAATGGTCTGCAGAAGTCGTGTCAAGGTGGACAAGGCCTGTGTAACAGCCCTGGCCCCTTGGAAAGATCCTCAGTGGATGGAATGGGGCGTGCCCCTGGGAATCGTCTGCAGGAGGAAGGTGGTCTCGACAGATGCCTCCAACACAGGTTGGGGAGCGCTGTGCGATGGCAAACCAGCTTTCGGCCACTGGTTGAAAGAGGAAGGTCGGCTTCACATCAACTGCCTGGAAATGCTGGCAGTGTGTCTGGGCCTTCGAACCTTTCTGCTAGACCTAAGGGGACACCACGTCTTAGTCCGCTGGGACAGCATAATGGTAGTGTCCTATATTAATCGCCAGGGCGGTCTCTCCTCGAAGCGCCTCTTCGCACTAGTAGAGCGCCTCTTGTAATGGGCTCAGCTCAACTTGTGCTCGCTGAGAGCAGCGCATATACAGGGCAGGCTGAACCAAGGAGCAGACATGCTGTCTCGGAGCAATGTCCCCTCGGAGGAGTGGACGCTCCACTCTCAAACGGTTCAGAAAATCTGGGAGATCTTCGGCAGGGCAGAGGTCGACCTCTTCGTCTCAGAAGACAACTCTCATTGCCCAACTTACTTTTCGAAGGACAGGGACGCGTTGGCCCACGACTGGCCCAACCTCCTCCTTTATGCTTTTCCCCGATCGCTCTGATCCCACAGGTGATCAGGCGAGTCAGGGAACAGAGACGCGAGGTGCTGTTGGTGGCCCCGCTCTGGAGGAACCAGCACTGGTTTGCAGAGCTGTGCCGGCTGCTCTCGACAGCCCTGTGGCCCATTCCGAGACGGGACCTCCTCTCTCAGGCGAATGGAATGATATAGCACCCCCAGCCCGAGCTGTGGGCTCTGCACCTTTGGCCTCTCGATGGGAGCTTGCGAACCTCCCCAAGAACGTGCTAAACACGATCTCTCAGGCTAGAGCACCGACTACAAGACGCCTCTACGCCCTTAAATGGTCCCCATTGAATAGATATGTCGTCTACTGTATTAACAACATCCAGGGGACATTTTGGATAATTAAAGTTATAATAAGATGCATGCAATTATAATTATCAAATGGGTGTGCAAATGTAACTATATGCAGGATGATGTCTACGATATTGGCTAATTATAATGGCTTTGGTGCTGTAAATTGGGATATGTGTCAGAAAATTAGCAAATTGCATCAAACGTTATTGAATCAGATACTCCAACCTCTACCCGGCTAACAAAAACATGTTCTAAGATTAGAAGATTGCTAATGTTCCCATGAAGTTACAAAAACGTTATTTCTGAATGTTTTCTGAACATTCAAAACACCCAGTTTTATTTATTTATTTATTTATTTATTTATCCATAAACGTTACGGAAATATTCCATTTTTATAATTCTGCAAACATTATGGAAATGTTACTTTTGAATATTATGTGAATATTCTGAAACAAGTTGTAACATTAATATATATATATATATATATATATATATACAGATATACAGGTGCATCTCAATAAATTAGAATGTCGTGGAAAAGTTCATTTATTTCAGTAATTCAACTCAAATTGTGAAACTCGTGTATTAAATAAATTCAATGCACAC
>NW_015558571.1:259297-261185 GCF_001515605.1 Sinocyclocheilus anshuiensis | reverse complement strand
TAAATAAATACATATTACATTCTTAGTTCTCCCATATGTGTAACATGTAAATTAAGCTTTCAAGCTCATGTAAGTGAGTTAAATTATTGTGTGCTGGAATGCAAATATTGATCCTCTAAACATCGCTAATGAGAACGTACGAGCATCTTCAGCGTATTAAACAATATACAATAACCATATGTACACTTGCATGCAAAGTGTCACTAAATATTTTAGCATATTGCATTTTGTATTCACAGGTGCATAGATAAATAAATGAATAAAACATAAATGACTAATTAAGCTGTCAAGGTATCCGTTGTATGGTGGCATCATTTGGAGTAAGATTCCCTCCCATTTAGGTCGCATAATGATCAAACAACATTTATGCAACGTGTCTGAGATGAACCCAAATACCAACTGAACAAACACGCAGAGTCATCGGGCTCCTTTAAAAGCATGAGAGGTTGTCTGAGCGCACATTTCCACACTGCTCCCATAGTGGGTGTGTGTATGCGTGTGTGTGTTTATTGTGTGTATATGAGGGTTCTGTGCTTTATTGACTTGGGTAATCTGGCGGCCAGTCCTAACGAGGTTGTCACAAACCCCCATAATGAGCCTCAAAAAGATGAATGTAAAAATGTATCCATTACTGGGCCTTCATCTTCCTGTTCATTAGCTTAGCATAAGGTTACAATACATTACTGTAGTGTCTAACTACACCTCTCGCTACCCTAAGGAAGAAAAACTCTATTGAGTGAGTAAGTCTAGTCTCATGAAACAACAATATGCACTTTGGGGAATTATCATAACGGCGCTACGCAGATATGCTCTCACTCTATTTCTCATGTTTCTATTGTATCTCTTCTTTCTTTGTCTTGGCGTCTTTTTTTGCTGAGCGAAGACAGTATGGTTCGGTTTGGCAGGCGGCCTCTGTTTCCACGGCAACTTTATAATTGCTTTGGAAGCGGTCCAGACGCTACTGGATGCCAAGGAATTATTGATGTCAAAAAGAAACGTATGAAATGAGGAAATATGTATGCAGCCATATGGTCCTAGGCACATCCGTGCACAATGAAATCGTAGTGTTGCCTTTGCGATGTTTTTCAAAGACAATTAAAATGTCACAACACATGCTCTGTAAAATGCTTAAATGATTGGGTGTATTATGATTCCATTAGGGCATTTTGCATGTCACAATATTACTTCACCTGATCTAAGTGTGAAATCAAAGTCTTGTAGTACTTAACAACTGCAGAATCTTTGAAGCCGTAAAGGTGACACTCTGTGTGTAATAATGAGAATACTGTATACACATGCACAATCTTGTTTTGTGTCAAACCAAATTCAATTCAGTATGATTTCATCTCTGGATGAGAGTGTGTAGCAAAGTTGTTAAGAAAAATCTGTCTTGCACTGCACTGTGCATGTATGTGAGATAAAAAAACAAACAAACAAAACAAAAACATTATTTCAGTTAAATTATCCTTTGAAGTTTTTATTATGCGTCTATAAAATATTTCATTTTATAGATTATATTAAATAATATTTAATATTACAAATTTAAATATACACTGTTTAATAAGTATTTTTATTATTATTTTTAATAATAATAATAATAATGATAATATGAAATAATTAAGCTTTATTTAATGGATCAGTAAAGCTACTGTGGACTAAAACTATTAAAATATGTTTTTTGTTAATTGAAATAAATCTGAAATTAGATAGAAGCATATTAGATAAAAAAAAAAACTTTAACATAACAATATAAATGTTGCATTGGCAACTAATTACAATAAAATAAGTTGATGTTGAAGTGCTAAAATTCTTTAAAACTATAACTGGGGATATGTGTGTGTGTGTGTGTGTGTGTGTGTGTGTGTGTGTGTGTGTGTGTGTGCGTGTG
>NW_015558571.1:252045-259119 GCF_001515605.1 Sinocyclocheilus anshuiensis | reverse complement strand
CCCATTTAGCAAAAATCTGAATTTTTCACAGGCAAGCAGCACTCACCTTTTCTTCAGAAAATGTAAAAAAAAAAAAAAATCTAGTTTATATTATTGTCCTGAAAGGCAAACACTGAAATTCAGTAATATGATCAGGTTTGGATGTTACAGATCTGATGTAGTACAACTGTGAATCCATTCACAAAGACAGGTACAAATGAAGTGGTTAAAGTATCAAAATACACATGCTCCGAGGAGCCTGCCACAGTCAATGGAAAGGAAAACAAGCCAAAAGCAGATCACCTTTGCAGAGGGTTCAGTGACTGCAGGGGACCTGCTGCGGCACGGGAACGCTGGCCGTCAGGAGCGCACTGTCAAAAAGCGGTTATCGACTGTCAGCCGCAGCTAAAAATGATTTCAGAAAGCGGGGTTAGAAGTTCAGCACTCTGCTTCTCCCCATCCCTCTCAGATGGCTGGAAGGGGAAGCCCTGTCACCAGGACTGGCCCTGTACTGATTTATTCACCTCTGCACAAACTCCACAAGCCCACCACATCACGATCTGGTCTTTAGTTTTTCTTTACAGACCACCATTACTGACACCCCGGTATCAATGCTGTTTTGAAAACTTCACATCTTCACATAAATATGAAAAAGAGCCTATAGTGCAAAAAACAGCACTGCAGTACTATTAAATATCTTAGTTTTAAAGTGAATTCTTCATTGGCTGATGCTGATATCTAGAGAGCAGGGTGGCCTGACAAGATATGCATTATGCGGTGTAATATACAAACAAAATGTATACCAAATTGGGCTTATTTTACCGAATATTAGCTTAGAATTCATTAAAGATATGAAGAAGAAAAGTTGTTAATTTTGGCAAAGCTAAGTTTTGATTGATATTGGTTATAATTAATGTAAATATACTATAATTAATAGTATATAGGCTGATACCTATAATTAATGTAAATATACTATAATTAATAGTATATAGGCTGATACCTATAATTAATGTAAATATACTATAATTAATAGTATATAGGCTGATACCTATAATTAATGTAAATATACTATAATTTGTAATTTAATAATATATAATAGTCATATGCTGTAGTAAATAACATAATGTATAATATCATTTAAAATATTGTTTACCTGTGAAACAAACTTGCACAATAAGACTTTTTATGTCTTGGAATATTTTTCACTTGTTTTAATCACAAACCTCATTGTATGTACTATTTGTGTTATATTTTCCATTGTGATTGCTTTCTATTTATTTACTCTCTCTCTCTTTTTTTTTTGGACATTAGCTAAATGACTAAACTAAAAAAAACATCTTATCATTTGATTTCTGAGAAATGTTACCATACAGCATCAATCACAATATTACATTTTGGACTACAAAAAAAAATAAAAAATAAAATAATTAAACAGTCCTTAAATAAATAAATAATCAGTTATTATATGATTTATCTAAATATTTATTCATTTATTTATTTGGAAGACCTCTAAACTCAAACTGAACAAATCATTAAATTGTATCCTTAAATATTCAGTGAATTGTCCACATTTTCTTTCTACAGTATATAGCTAACTTTTCAAATGACTTTTTTTGTATAATAACTGCATCTCACTATATATATATATATATATATATATATATATATATATATAATTTCACACATTTCATTGCAAATAATAATAAGGCACTTTTGTTGCATTTCCTTTTACAAATAAATAAATAAACATTTAAAATGTTCTTGCCATGCATATTCAAGTCTTAACAAACTGCTGGTAATTTTATGACAGAGAATGTTCAGACGTTTAAGTGAAACATTAAGTAGCCTATTAGTGTTGTTATTTTACAGGGAAAATCTTCCCTACAAATCGAGTGGCTTTCCTCACAGGCAGGAGGTTCACAGCAGTCATTCCCCGCTCCCAGGACAACTTGTTTCTGTGCTAGAGGATGATATTTTGCCATTAGTTCAAAGGCCGCGCTCTCTGTCTCTCTTCCATATTTCTGTTCAGCCAGAGATTGCCGTGGTGGCTCTTTCTATGCCATCTGCAATCCACGTTCCATCCTAAACACAGGGGATCACAAAGGTGTTATTTTTCAAAGCAGGCCCGTGCGCCTCCTGCTGGGCCGGCCCAGCCGTTCTTCAAGGGAAAGGAGGGAAACTTCTGAGGGCGTGTGGCCCTCCCTGTCGCCCGCCTCCTCCAGGGCAGCCCTTTGAGGGGGTCATAACTGTGGCCTGACCAATATTACATTTCATAGTGTGACAGGTGTACAGTTCAGCATTTGGTCCTTAGGGCAGTTAATTTATCTCATTGACAAATGTATAATTATTGTACATTGTGGAAAAACTGGTAAAACTAGTTACAAAAATGATCTTAGACAATTCTTGAGTGGCATAAGTTATTCTATTTTTAAATAACAGCTGTATATTGAGATGTGGTGGAAATGACATTTGTTCATTGCAGGTTGGAAAAAATGTAAAATATTAACAATTTCTCTTGTAATCTAAGTTTGTCCTCTTACAGACCTTAAAACTAGACAAATTATTTAAACGTATGAGACTGTGTTACGTGACTTTTGAACAAGTTTTTTTATTCAACTTCACAAGGATAAAAGTGCCCCTAGTTGAAGAAACGCCCATATATATTATGATCTTTCATGAATATTAATCTAAAAGTTTCATTTTGTAAACAGGCTACCTTACTCAAATAGTTTCACTATAATCCAAACACGCAAAATGTTTATATATATATATATATATGTGTGTGTGTGTGTGTGTGTATATGCATGTATGTGGGTCAAAGACGAAAAAGGGTTTAAGCTTAAAATCAATAAGTGTAATACTGCTTTAAATTTTTGTTGTTTTTCTCAAAAAAAATAATTGTATTTTTTTGTTTTTGTTTTTCTGAGCAAAAAATAAATATCATACATTTTTCCCTGATTTACTGAAGAGACCCACTGAAATGTCATTCAGTGTAACTATCTTGTCAGGTATATTTACAATAAAAATCAGTTTATGACATATTAAAAGACTAATTACTTTCACCACAAATACTAATTAGTTGTAATTTTACATTTTTCAAATTTGCCACTATCCTAAGTTTTGCCCATTTGTCAGTAATAATTTTTTACTCATTTAAAACACAATCAAATTTAATATGCTCCCTTATTCTTTTACATGTTTTAATATGTACACGTCAGAATAAGCATGTGGTTTGAATTTTTACGTACACTGAATGACAATGTAATATTATTTCAACCAAATTTTGACATTTTATCCTCCAAAAACTTATTTGAAACCTTAAAAGTTGACAGTTTACTTACATTTAATGCACTTTCTATGGACATACAATCACTTTTGTAAATTTCTTTTGATGCGGACATCTTAACGTCTTTGACCCATATATATATACACACACACACACACACACACACATATGAGATACATGAACTTTTACAAAAATTTATATAAAAGTTACATTTTGTAAACAGGCTGCTTTACTGAAATAGATTTGCTGTATATATATTTATTTATATATATAAGCCGTTACTATAATGCAAATGATTATTCTCATAAAGTGGCCCGATCTGAAACCCGAGAGCTTGAGAAACTGACAGTTTATTCTGCTATCGCTGGATGTCAGGCATCCATCCACCAGTGTTTTTCCTTAATCCGATTCATTTGGCCTCAGCGTGGACTGGCGTTGTGTGTTTGGAAGGGGTTCATGTGCATGATGGATGTTATTGTCAGAAATGCCAAGGTCAATACACAACGCTCATGCAAAAAAAAAGGACTTACTTATTTCAAAAGCACCTCCCATGCATCATCCTTGCAATCTGACCTTGCCTCCTTCTGTAATAACATTCTGCGAGAGGACAACTGCTGGGATCATTCTGCGGTGCTGGCGTCGGTCTGTAAAAGGGCTCTTAGGCCAGCTGAATAGGCCTGTCACACACACACACACACACACATAGGGTTTAGATTTAAGAGATAGGCCAGTTTTGGTGTGAGATGAAGTACAGTAAACATTTGTCATCATCGTTGGTGATAACTTGATGGTTTTAGGCTAAAACATAAATGCATAACAGCTAACAAACACACGCACACACACACACACACACACACACACACACACACACACGCACATAGGGTTTAGATTTAAGAGATAGGCCAGTTTTGGTGTGAGATGAAGTACAGTAAACATCTGTCATCATCGTTGGTGATAACTTGATGGTTTTAGGCTAAAACATAAATGCATAACAGCTAACACACACACACACACACACACACACACACAGACAGTATATTACTCAGCATGTCTTGTGAAAACATTATGCATAACTTTCATGGACTTCTTTCACAGTATGTTCGACTTTCTGGCCAAAAACGGGATCCCAGTAGTGGTCAACACTATATCAGATTGATTGACAATGTCACTCACAGTTAGCTTAGCAATACATTAGCTCCTTGTATAAGCCACTTCTCTGTTAACACTGCAATTCTGTGGTCATCTGGAGAATTCATAGCCTGCGTCAGGCCTCCTTGTACAGCTGTGGTCGGCTACATCGCAACACGAAATACCAGATTTCGCTTTCGTACATACAACATAAAACCATATCTCTAGGTTATTATATATATTTATATATATTTTATACACTTAAAAAAAAAAAAAACTTTACAGTAAAAATATTATCTTTTTTTTTTTTTCTTTGGGGGGGGTTATGGATTGAATTTAAATTTACATTTAAAAAATAAATTAATTAATTGATTAACTGATATAATGTGCCAACCTATTGAAATACTAAATCTGTTTTGGACCTTTATAATACACTGAAAACCACCAAAAAAAAAACAAAAAAAAAAACATACGGTGATGAGAAACACTCATGTATCAAAGTTTATCACAACTAATATATACACTGTTTTCTTTTTAAAAGTTACAAATTAAATACAGTTTATCAGAGCGTGTTTTACAAGAAATTACTATTTCAGTTTTTCTACTTCAATATTTCACATTTGATTCAGTGTGTTGCTTGCTGCTTCTTTGTTATTGTTTGTGAAATTTACTAGCAATTTCTTAGTAAAAACAAACATTTCTACACTTTTTATTCAGTTTAGAAGATGCACAGTGTCATACACACAAATACAAAACATAGTGACACGCAACAATAAAATAATGCAAAAAAAACATTAATTTAACAACGTAAGGTGTAACATATGGTTTAGCCTAATTGATAAGAAAAAAATAAAGAAGAAACATTCATTTTTTAGTGAAAAAAAAAAACATCGAGTGTGAAGTGTCATGCAGAGGATTCTGGGAATGTCAATTTACATTTTTTTACTGTAAATTACAAGATGACTTGTTCTCCATCACTTCCTGTAAATGTAACAGTATTTTTAAATGTCCCATTAGATTTATTAGTTGTTCACCATATATACAAAGAAAACACGCTGTTAACCAATTAACTGTTTTTTACCATAACATTTTTAGCAGTTTTACTGTTAAAATTATGATCATTTTACACTGTATGCTGTATGACCCCAAATGAGCGATTGTGAGTAAGAATCAGTGGCCTTTATAAAAGACATAAAGTCTCTTATAAACTTTTTTTTTCACTGTGGCTCAGTGGTAGAGCATTGCGTTAGCAGCGCAAAAGGTTGTGGGTTCAATTCCCAGGGAACACACATACAGGTAAAAACATGTACAGCCTGAATGCACTGTAAGTCGCGTCTGCTAAATGCATAAATGTAAATGACATAAGTGCTTGTTTCTGTCCGGAGGGCATTTGGTTGGTCTGCGCGAGATCAAGCCACCGGCCCGCAGCCTTCGCCCCACTTAAGATTGACCTCTCCAGCTAATGGGAGGAAACACTCCAGCAGACAATTAAATAGGGCCACTTGTGAGGTTGAAAATGGAAATCTTCCATTGAAATTCAGCTTGGAGCACTCTGAGTGCTAAGTTTCCCTCCAGGACAAAAGAGGGAGCGAACTACCCCGGTCTAAGAAAATGACTTCAATTAGCCATAATGTTAATCACCATAGCTCAGAACAAAAAAGTCAAGCTGGGAAATCCCTTGATGGAAATTGTTATAATTGCCCCTAACGACAGGGAAGGATATTTCTCTGCTCTTAATTACATGTGACTTAATATTTAAATATACCATTTGCCAGGGCTTCAAAGTATCTTAATCATGCCCATTAATTTTTTATATCTAACATTTGGAGTGGCAGCGCGCGCAGATAAACACCTTTTACAGTTTGACTGGTTACAAGCGGCAGGTAAGAGTAACAGAATGTCAGCTTTTCATTATTCACGAGGCCTCGCTGACAGAACGGGAACGCTCCGACAGGGACAGGTAATTGTGCCATCCACCGAGGTGGTAGGGAATAATCAATAGCATACAGACACGCTTTCTGACTCCAGAGGGAATCCATTCAGTCCTGCTTCATTCACTGTCACCGCCACAAATATACATAAGGGATAAAACCCTCTGTCTGGGTTTATTTTGCAAAAATGACCGGCTGACTGTACATTATTAAGTTATTATACTCATCCAATGCATTAATAAATGGACTTGATTTTATGAGGAAAAGGAGAGCAGGGAGTGACGCAAGAGACGTGAAACTATAGCTCATGATGGGAGCAGGTTGCCTGGGACAACGCTTCATAGTGCTCATTAAACAACAATAGCATTCATTATTCAACAATATTTGACCACTGAATGTTGCAATTCACCAATCACAATCGAGTATACTATAGAGTTGTGAAATAAAACAGTATTAGATATAAAATGGAAAGTGTAATTAGTGCACGTATGCATAGCATGCATAGTGGGAGGTATATGCTAACCAGTACCTGACAAATAAAATGGTTATTAATAAAATGAACATCTTGGAAATGTGCTCTTTCTATTCATGTTTGCACATAAGAAAAACAAACAAAAAACTTTGATGCCATTTTTAAGAAAAGTTTATTCAATTTAAAATATCATGTGTCTATGATATCACAATATCATAATCTAAAAAATATCAAAATCTAAAATCATAATCTAAAAAAAAAAGTTGTATACTTTCCTT
>NW_015558571.1:234545-247045 GCF_001515605.1 Sinocyclocheilus anshuiensis | reverse complement strand
GTGAGAGCATTAGCTGTCCCACTTCTTCTTTCCATCTCTGCAGGCGTTCTGACACGTCCCCTTGAGATTCATCACCCCTCGAACACGAAGACACCGGCGGTGGCCGTGTAAAGCCGTGCAACGCGGGGTTGCTTTGTATCGTCACAGTTATAAAAGACGCGAGATCCTCACGGTGGTGAGCCATGTTGTGCTTTATCTGTTCGCTGTGAAACATGTTCTCGGGCTGGTAATCTTGTATATGTCTTCACTTGCAGATTTCTTATTAAAGTACAATAACTGTTTCCTGTATCTGATCATAGGATTAAGCTCCTCTGATACAAGAACAAATTACAATGATCTTCCATCGCGATCCAGACTCCTGAATTGGCTCTTTGAAATGCCGAATGTGCTTGTCTACACCGTGCATCTGGAAATATGCCTGCTTATCTACATCTTTTGATGAGTTACTGGTGCCATTACCAAAGGAAAATGTACATAAACAGCTCTACTAAAATTACATTTCATTTACCGCATATAGTTATGTGAATAAGGCGTAAAGTAGGCTACTCTTTAAAAGTTTGGGGTTGGTAAGATTGTTATTTTTTTTGGTAACACTATATTTTAAAGTCAATTCTCACTATTAACTAGCATGCCTATTACTAGCATATTGGCTGTTTATTAGTATAAAGCACATGTTACTGCTTTATTGTACATGACCATATTTTAAATCCCATAACCCTACCCCATACCTAAACTTAACAACTACCTTACTAACTATTAATAAGCAGCACATTAGGAGTTTACGGAGACAAAATTAGTAGTTAATAGTTAGTCAATTGTGAGAATTGGACCTTAAAATAATGTGTGACCAAATATTTATTTATTTATTTATATGTTTTTGAAAAACATCTCTCATGGTCTGTGTTTATTTGATCAAAAAATACAGTAAAAACTATAATATTCTGACATATTATTTAAATTGGTGTTTTCTGTTTTAAAATGTAATTTATTCCTGTGATGGCAAATCATCTAGAAATGAATCTAATATGCTGATTTTTACTCAAGAAACATTTCTTATTATTATCTTGTATTAATGTTATTTCTTATTATGTTAAAACTTATGTTAAACGTTTTTTTTTTTTTCTCAGGATTCTCTGATAAACAGTTCAAAATAATTGCTTTGATATTACTGTCACTTTTGATCAATTTAATATGTCCTTGCTTAATACAATTATGCATTTCTTAAACAAACAAACAACTTGCTGACCTGAAACTATTGAACGCATGTGTACATTTATTATGTGTACATATATTTCTGGCCTTATTATGTACAATTATACAGACACAAACTACAATAAAATGTTTTTATGTTTAAATTAACATATTCACAGTAAATATAGGCCTATCGAATATTTGAAGAAAAATAATGTTTTTGGTTGATTCTTATAAGCATTTCCTTTAATTCTGACCCAAATATTTATTGTTCAATCAAGCAATTACACATTTTGAATGGCCTTTTTTTTTCATATTGAAACTTTTTCAGTAACTGAACACAATTATAGATATAAATGCACTGATAATCTATTTGTGTGTATATTATAGTCATATGGATAGTAGTATATCAGAAGTATAGCATTCTATAATTGTTGTTTAGGTTTGCCCACCCCTAACAAAAGATGAAAAGTAAATAGTTTACAATAATTTGTTTGTAAATCACCTTATCTTTTCCAATAAATGGCATAGTGAGAAAAGTATTATTTGCTAGACTTGCAGACAATCTGATTCTATTTAACTAAAATTATCCCGTTTCCAGAGATCCTTTAAGGTTGTTATTATTTTCTAGAAGAATACTGAAAAAGAAAAAAAAATAATTCAAATTGATTTCAGTCAAAACCCACAACTGAAGCCATAGTGGCCATCTCATTTCACATGTTGTTTCAGTCATGCTATTCTTTACATTTCACAGTAAAAATGTTTTTCTCTTAAAACAACCTCCAAACGCTGTTTGGAAAGAGGCAATTTCCCTTGTTCTCGGTGAAAACATAAAAACAAGAATATCAAGTGTCTGCTGGTCCTCTTCAGGCGTTCTCCACATTCTCCTGTTGCTTCAAAGCCAGAATTCATAACTATGTGGTTAAAGTTCAAACCCTTTGGAAAAAGAAGACGATGAAGGGGGGAAAAAAAAAAGGTGGAACAACACTGTATTGGAGTTCAGAAGCTGGAGTTGGCATATGTCACTGATTGAGTTGCACAGTCAAAGGGAGGAGGCGTCTGGCCCATCAGGAGTCTGTTGGCTGGATCTGCTCTCATACTTGAGTGGAATCCATCATGCGTGGAGAGGCCTAACTGGAGCGAGCTCGACCCAGTCCGGGCCAGACTTCAGATAAGTGATCAGCGCCAAGTCTCGGCCACTATATCACCAGCACTGAATGAACAACCCCACGATGACCCATCCAGGGGAGGAAAACACATGTTCTCCGGCTCGACTGTGGCTGGCTACCTGCAGAGAGGGCTGGGAATTCCTCCAGCAGGAGGCCAAGGGGTTCGCAGAGGAAGAGGAACGCTATCCCTACCGCTCGCTGGGTAGCCATTAGCGTGTCCGTGTGTGTATATGTATGTGTGCACGGAGAGGAGAAATACGCAGATGCACGTCTACAACAGCTTTTCACCCTGAGCCCAACCCTGGAGTTTAATTGATATTTGCTGTATGAATTATAGGAACAGGGTTGAAGAGAAGGAACAGGATGGAGATGTGGGATTGTCCTGCACACCGTATATAATTTGTTACAATGTTAACAAAGTCCCCTTCTTATGATCCTGGCATCTGTAGATTTAAAATGTAAAAAAAAAAAAATGTTTTAAAATAGTTAATTTTAATTAAAAAAATGTTACGGTTCATTTTAATTTTTTTGTCTCTTCTGATTTTCAATTTTAGTTTCAATTATTCAAATAGAGTTTTTGACTTGTTTTTGTTTCTAATTTAACACATTTTATTTTATTTTTCGGGGAAGAAATTACTATTTTTGTTTTGTTTGCATTTTACTTCACTATTAGTTGTAGTTTTAATTTCTTATAACAGCAACACAAATTGTACCGTTAGGCTATGTCTAATCAGGTTGAGTAGGCTTTGGCTATTTAATTATTTTATTCATTTTTTAAATTAGTTTATTAGTTAGATTTTATTTTATTTTATTAAGACAACTAAATTCATATTTTAATTTATGAATGTTTTCATTTATTTATTCATTTATAATAAATATGCAGTTTTGTGCATTATTTTATCACATTTTTTAGTTTTAGTTTAGTTTTCATTATTTTGCAAACTCCTAGTTTTACGTATTTAGTTAAATTTTTTTATAAAAAAATACATAGAATATTTCATATTATAATAAAATGTTTTTATCATTATAATAATTCTCCCTAACAATAATAACTTGCATAGATGTTCAGTGCAAAAGTATTACTACATCTGGGCACTTCTTTAAACATTCTAAGCTGCTTGACTTTATTGCAAATCATGTGTTCCTCTTTTGCTCTGCTCAGTGAGGACCAACGTTACCAGTTGTTTTTTTATTGCCCGTAAAATTTTCGCCACCCTCGCAACATACATGGGAAATATAGCTGCTTTATCCATCATCGCCTCTATTTTAGGATTTCTTTTTATGGGATTTCACTTCCATTTCATATCACAGTGGCTTAGATCAGTGTATTACATGTTGTTGAATTTGCAGAGACCCCATCCGTGACCAATACCTGCTGGAAAAAGAATATTTCTGTGTGTCTGCAAGAGTAGAGGAGCCATCGAGTGGAGAGGCTGTCTGTCAGTGGGTGGGGCCAAGGGAGGGGGCGGTACCTTCAGCCCCAGTTATTTACTTTGACCCTTAATCAACGGGGTGTACTCGCAGGGCACATGCCAAACTCCCCAGGCGGGTGGAGCGGCTCTGCCCCTTCCTTCACCTCGACATGCATGTTTCCATCCCAAACACATTTACAATTCCTCAAAATACCTCACGTAGAAATCGTTACTTCAGTGGCGGTCTGTAGTACAACTAACCCAAACCAGCAGCTCAATCCCACCAGACGTAGCCGTTTATTCTTATTTATTCCTTAACACTGTGGTTCTCAATTGGATTTACACAGATTCATATGGTCAGTTGCATTTCATTATTTGCAATTAGCATCGTTTTTCCCTGTTGACCCTATTCAGAACAAACAACGTGATTCATTTTTAGATTGTGACCGACTAATTGAGGACCACTGGCCTAACAAGCATCATGATATTCTTGAATAACCTCAAATACAATAACTGCAAAAGCACATTATTAGAGAGTTTCTTAGGAAGAGGTTAATTGCTTCGGGTACGGCGTCTGTGGCAGAGTTCGAGGAAAATCGCACATCCGACGCCGCGCGGTAGCTGGAGGACACAATTATCCAAATCGATTTCAGCAACAAACTCGGCTATTGCAGGAGCCATTAAAATTTAATCCTAAATAAACGTAACATTTGTAATTCGGCGAGACAATTTCATAAACATGTGTAAAACTATCTGATAAATTATGCATGGCTTCAACTTCAATGCATAAATGAACGGGCAATTAAAAGCAGCATTATGTAGAGGGAAACGGAGAGCGAGGGAAACAGTTTTAAGATGTTAATTATTCAAATGAGGGACGGAGCTCAACTCTACCTGCCTGCCATTGATGTGATCAAGGTGATTAATATGGCGCTATTAGTACAGTGATCCCATTGCAGTGGCAAGGGACGGCCTTGATTTATTTACTTTGTACAATTAGGCTATGTGATTACGAGTGCAAACATAATTGGATTTTCAAGACCCGTACGCATGTAATTAGAGCTGCAATGCATCTTGCTTTCTGATCTGAGCTGACGGGCTACTGGGTGAAGGCTGAGTTTAACCCCTGTTAGTGGCGGAAGGAGACTCGCAAGCGTTGCCTTGAACGAGGATCACAGAGCCGCTTCAAGCCACTTAATTGATTGTACAGTCTTGTTAGATTGTCACGGAGGCAGATGAAAGCGTGGGAGAGATAGCTGCGGGGGGAATTGCGTCCGCCGCACATATCGCCCTGGCCGTGGTTAGCCATGACTGGATATAGGAAGGCAAAACCCGCCACAGCGCCACGCTGCACGTGACACCCCTGAGTTAGAACAGATGCCAACCGCCTCCATGTCATTTCAATTACCACCTCGGAGGTGCAGCAACCTGAGGAGACGAGGAATCAATGTTTTCACTCATTTACTCGTCCTTAATTAAAACACCGTGGACCTGCAGTCAGCATTGTTTGCAAAGCTTCGTCTGGCCCTCATAAAACAGTACAGTTGCCGTACCGTGATACAGAGATGGTAATTTCATGGGACTAAATTAGTACGGTAAGTATATACAATGGTGTTTACAAGATACTCCAAGGTACTTCGAAATATACCATGGAACTTTGATATATATATATATATATATATACAGTATATATATATACCATGGTATTTACATGGCAGACCTAATCCAATATAATTTAAGAATACCATGGTACAACACTGATCATGTTATATATACCGTGGTACTTTAATATACTGTACACTGTATCTACATGGTAGGCCCAGGGTAAATAAAAAAAATACCATGGTACTAAATGTTAACCATATTTAAATACCATGGCACGTACATGGCACCATGTCCAATAATAAATAAATAAATAAATACATAAATAAGGTACTTTATAAATAAATAAATCAATAAATAAATAAAATAGTAATGAAACATGGGGATACCGTGTTAATATTTATCATTGTATCTACCACTCCAATATAATACAATAAATAAATAAAATAAAAAATACCATGGTATTGAATGTTTACCACATTTATATAGTATTGTATTTACATAATTTGCCTACACTAATGTAACTGAAAGAATACCATGTATTTTGATACATACAATGGTACTGAATATTTACCATATTTAGACACTTTTTTTCATTTTATTTATTTTTTATATGGAAGGCCTACTGCAAGGTAACGCCAAAAATAGCATGATATTACTATGGTACTATTGTCAAAACAAACCATGAAATACCATGGTACTGTGTCCAAAAACACAGTATTATCATATAAATACAATATACACCATGAAATGAATTAACATGCTATTTTTTTTTATAAATAAAATACAAATAAATAAAAATAAAATAAAAATAAATAATTAGTCTAACAGTGCATGCCATCTTTTGTGCTAACCATGACAAATAATAATTTTTGGGTAGAATTCTCGCAGTATGCGGCACAGGAGGTAGAGGTTTGTGACCAGCGGTTGCAAGATTGGACACATTTTGAGTTTAAAGGGGGACGGCTCTGATTTTATTTATTTTTTATATGGAAGGCCTACTGCAAGGTAACGCCAAAAATAGCATGATATTACTATGGTACTATTGTCAAAACAAACCATGAAATACCATGGTACTGTGTCCAAAAACACAGTATTATCATATAAATACAATATACACCATGAAATGAATTAACATGCTCATATACTATTTACATGGTATTTTAAAAAGGCTTAAAATAATACCATATTGTTACCATGGTAAATGCCATTGTACAGTTTCAGTGTGTGTGTGTGTGTGTGTGTGTGTGTGTATCTGCATGTGTAACTAAATTAATAGAGGGGGTTTATGACAGTTACGACCACTGCTCACAGGTTTTTGCATCCGTGAAACATTCGCTTCACGCTTTCATTCACGACACTTCTAGGACTGACGGTGACATAATAGGTTAGGAACCCCAGTATTTGGCATCAAGCACTGAGTCCAGCTCCCTAACCAGCTGCAAGGGGAGATGGGACGGTCCAACGAGCAGCTCTCCTAGGACAAGCTAACAAACTGTCATGCTGCAGAACATGCGGGACGGGGCTAAGCGCACAGTGTCTGCCATTGGAGGGCAGTAGAACACAGAGCATCTATCAGTGTGTCTGTCTTCGCCGAAGTCTCACACATTGTGCTCTGACTAGGGGCCGCTCACACCGGGGCCAAAGCCTGGAAGGACCGTGGAGAGGTCAGGCCGGAGGATTGGTTTGCTGTGGCTGTCGAAACTACAGCATACCATCAGCGTAAGCTCCGAAAATTGAAATATTCTTTATAATTGCAGCTTTGTTTAAAGGCGTGCTCTGTTTACTAGGTTTTAGGAGCTCTAGCTCAACATTCAAACCTCTTTTACATACATTTACGAAATAACTCTGCAATTGTCTGTTCTTGAAATTCATGAAAAGGGCTTAGTTTTGTTTGAATTATACAGATCTGCATTTTTATGGCATTTCCCACAGCTCCAACTGCAATCAGAAAATGCTAATTTTATGACCAACTGTATTTTCTGTGATGGCACTTGGAAAGATCAAAGCTATTACAAAATGAAACCTAACGCAGCGGAGGTGCGTGCAGTTTATTACTCCAGTCGGAATGCAATATAGACGATCCCTCAAAACCTCCCTGAGACGAGCTAACGCACATAGGATGAGAGCAGACGGACGCACACATACACACTGGATTGAAAGCGCTGCTGTCCCTGATCAATGATTCAGTCAGTCTGTTCTGGGTGAGGACACCTTTCTGCTCTAATACCTGCTCTGAAAATCCCCTTATATTCATTGGGATGATAATGTATCATATCATAAATTGAGATTTAAAGCCTAGTTTATCTCTGTTCAGAATTGTACACGGTCATGGCAGTAAATCTCCAATCTTTGTCCTTTATCAGTTAATATCAGGGTTTTAATGGCAAATCTCATTTTATGCAGCAGTATATGTTTTTAGTGTGGATCATTAAGAGATCCTGTGATCCTGAAACGTCCTTCGTTTTGCTTTCTTAAGCAAACTTTCATAGTAGTTAGCATAATATATTTCCTAAAAAATGATCTATCTATATCTATCTATCTATCTATCTACTCAAGATCTGAAGATTTTAATTCTAAAAAAACAATTGAAAACAAAAATACACAGAATATTAGTAGCTTTTTATATTAAAAAAAAAAAGTTTGTTTTATTTTGACTCGTTTTTTTTATTTATTTATCTTTATCAATAAAGAAGATTTTTTTTTAATAAATGGGTACTGGATGCCAATTTAAGAGTACAATTTTGTTTTATTTTATTTTATTTATTTTTTCCCCCACAAAATCCAAACATACCATATTTAATGTTAGGATATAATTTAGAATACTATTTCATTCTAGTGTTCATTTTTGAATTCAGTTTGTAGCTGTTTGACTATGTATTAAATATTCCAGTTTTACTATTTTACTCTTTTTATTTGTCTCATCCTTTAAAGGGTTAAAAGCAATTTATTTGTATTTTTCAATATAAAAGTTATTTTATAATTTATAATGTAAACACTTACACATTAACATTTACACAACCTCAAAAAAAAACACTTTTTTTGTTCATGAACATCTAAAAAAATTGTTACAAGTATGATATAACATTTTCTTTTCAACAATGATAGAAAACACATACACACACACACACACACACACACACACACACACAGACACACACAGACACACACAGACACACAAAAATTTATTTAAAAAAAGTTTGTTTTAAATACCATGTTTAACATTTTTAAGTAGCACAAATGTCCCTCATTGTAAGCTTGGAGCAATAGGCAGAAATAAACAAACAATAAATACAAGCATTTCATAATCAAACTACTTCACTTAAATGTAATTTTCAAGCAAAATATGTTGTGTGCTCTTGTACATGTGTATATACAGTGGGTACGGAAAGTATTAACACATCTAACAGTGCTTTCTTTTCTTTCTTTGTTTTAGTAAAATCAATTACTATTACAAGAATAAGAAAGCAAAGTGGGATGTTCTGTGTGAAAGAGAAACAAGAAAAACTTTAAAAGGAAGAAAGCTGAGAGAGTGCGAGAGAAAAGCAAAACCTCTATAATAAAGGCAACATTTTCAAACATGGTTGCCATGTTTACAAGTGCCAGAGGGCAAAGCAGGACCTTTATTTCCCTCCTGCTAATTGTTTGATTTCTGTGCCACTTGAGAGTCAAGCATTGCGGTGAGGGAGCAGAGGAAAGAGAGCGAAAGAAAAAAAGAAAAAGTGAGAGAGAGAGAGAGAGAGAGAGCAAATTTGCAGAGCAAACTTTTTTTTTTGCTTCGTAACCTTGTGCTTTTCTCACAAACTCAAATCACATGCGCACACACACACACACACACACACACACACACAAACACGTCCTCGATGTGCCACAAGCGCTTTGTTCTGATAGCAACACAAACTCGTAACACTATAATGTAACCGCGGTGATAACGAACTACGATATGAAGTGGAGGTTTTGCTTCATTTCAGTAAGAGTGCTTGAGATGGACTCTCGAGCACAGATGCATGTTGGGTAGATGGCAGAGCTGGATGCACGGCATGATCTTTAATGCTCCACGCCATCTCCCCATGACACTGAGGCTGTCATCGGTCTGTTTCCGTGGAGATATTGTTGTCTCCTCCTGCGCTGATCTTGCTTTCTGCTACGGCAGGAGGTGCCTCTTAAAAGTTCCTGTTAGCGAGTTACCGTGCAAGAGACAACACATTTAAGACAATCCACACAGCTGGACGGAGAGACAGGCCACTGGAAACCAAAAAAAAAAAAAAGAACCGGGAAAATCCTGGACATGAAACACAGCATCTCTGTGGAAACAAAAAAAAAGTTTTATCGTCTCGCATTAATTATCATGCAAATAAACGTTCATCAAAAGACAAGGAGATTGTTTTAATCGGATTGCACTTTTCTGAGGCTGCTTTTGTTCGCCGCTGCCTTTCGAACCCGGGAACAAAAAGCTAGTGGTGGGTCAGAGAAACTCCAGGCGGTTTTCTCTTGTGTCGTGCCTGCGAGAGAATCTCTCGACGGGGCACGGCTCCATCGTCACCGCTCACCTTCGGACCTGAGCGCTGTCTCTTTAAATTAGCCGGGTGGGAGGGGACCTTAATGACTATCAGTGGGTCTCTGTCTGTTGCCCCTGACAAGCAGAACCCTATAGGAGATGAAACGAAAAAATGAACTTTTTAGCCCCACTAAAACAACATGGATTGTGGATTAGTGCTCGCGCTTCATTGTCGGAGCATCCACAGTAATTAAAGCGGCAAATGAAGCAGCGGGGAGCTGAGAATATAGATAAATAAATGTATAGCAAAAACACAGCATCAATCTACAGCATTTCTACAACAGTGCCAGGGGAGCTACTGTGAGATACAAGATACAAGCTATTCATAATTCAAAGCAGTTAGCCTAGTGAGAACGTTGCTATAACAAATAGTAACAAAAGTAAAGCTAAATGAACAAATGTAATATTTAAGTGAGTAATATATTCTGAATTGTGCAGGATATGTACAGTAATAAATCTTTCTATAATTCATATTATTTTTCTGGTTCCAAAATAATGAGAAAGTTATTTAGGATGAGAGTGTTACACTTAAAGTAAATAATTAAACAAACAAACAAACAAATAAATAAATAACTTTTATGTTACTACTAAAACTGTGATAAATAGCAGCATTTAAGTAAATATGTATCAAATAAAAATGGAATTTGTTCATTCCAACAGGGACAGGGACTGAATTACAAAACATATAAATATAATATCAATTGTAATAAATTTGGTATTGCGACACTGCTAATATTGTTGGAATATATTAGAATGCTTGTATTTTTCCTCATTTATACAGTAAGTTGCCATCAGTAACTCACTGGAGAAGAGAAAAGGTGGTTTAATGAAAGTTTAAGTTAAACAAAACTTTGCTTCATGTTTACATGCAGAAATTTTAGAAATGGAAATTGCAAGGGAATTTCAATGCCATTTAATAATTATCATCCATTAACGGTTCAATAAACAGTTCTCTTAGTACTTCTGAGGAAGCTAATCAAATATTAATTTTATTTAATTTTCTAGGGACATTGCATAGATTTCTATTATTTATATATATATATATATATATATATATAGAGAGAGAGAGAGAGAGAGAGATAGATAGATAGATATAAATACTATATTTATACAGTAAGTTGCCATCAATAACAGAATGTGTTAAAAGAATGCCAAGTACAATCATGTAGCCATGTAGCAATGATTTGTTTTGTCACGTTACACTGCTAGCACCTAGCTAGTTACTGGAAAAGTTACTGTTACGCTATTGAAATTGTTGCTAAGTTCGTAGCATTGCTTTTAGCTAGTTACACCCTGAAAGCCTGTTCACAACAAGACAAATTTTGCTGCAATATCCAAATCTGACTATTCTGTTTAAATCAATGTGAAACTTTCCATTCCTGACAAACACTTGTCACAAAAAAAAAGTAAAGGAAGCCAAGCAGAATTAAGGTGTTTTCAAACAGCCGTTCAACCTATGCAATCATGTACAATATGGTGATATACAAATTTTCTGAAGAGGTTTATTAGCGTTTGTGTGAGGTACAGGTAAAAAATCATTGTCCAATGATAACCCTCTCCTCCACCAGAGCTCTCAAATCAAATATGTTTTGATGTTTTTTTTCTTTAGCCAGTATAAACTGTGTTTGAATGCAAATTTTGTATCCTTCTGTGTTCCTTGGAAACAATAACATGGATGTGAGTAAATAATAAGAGAATGTTACATTTCTGGGTGAAAAAATGAAAAAAAAAAGTTTTTGTTTGTGTTTCAGAAGGTTACTGTCTGTACTGA
This sequence comes from Sinocyclocheilus anshuiensis, assembly GCF_001515605.1. NCBI lineage: Eukaryota > Metazoa > Chordata > Actinopteri > Cypriniformes > Cyprinidae > Sinocyclocheilus > Sinocyclocheilus anshuiensis. The sequence continues at coordinate 235,342 of NW_015558571.1, read as the reverse complement.
CTGTAGCTGTGGGTGCAGTGCGACAGATGCCCCTGCCAGTTTTGGTGCCTGGGCCCCGTCAGCTGCCATCAGGCCCCTAATCCTTCCTAATGGGGATTGTCTTTTCACTGCTAATTTAAACCCTCAAACCACGGGACTGCCTCAACCTGAAGGCGCTCAATCCCAGCAGCCCTCCACTACCCCAAAACCCCTCACCCCTTCACTGGGCCCAAACTCCACTCAGGCCTGGGGCCCTCCAATGCCTCTGCAACAACACCACCTTTCTGTCATTCCACACGCTGATTGTATTAATCTTTTCTCTGTTTAATTACATTTTTTCAGGACTCTTGCCGTCTGCCATCTTTGCTCACAGTGGGAGTCACTGAGGGGCCCTCATTTCACATGCCATCTCATTTGGGTTCAAAAATCCCTGACACAAGACACACAACCTCACTGGAGAACAGGGGAAAAAGTGATTTATTAAAAGCGTGAAGTTCAACATAAAACTTTGTTTTTATGTTTACATGCAGAAATTTTAGAAATGGGAATCGTTAGGAAATTTAGATTCCATTTAACAATTCTCATTCCTTAACAATTCAAACTGTTATTTCAGTACTTTTGAGGAAGTCCCTAACCCAAAATTGTTTGGCAACATACACTTATGTATTATAATTTACAATTTTTTCTGAAGTTATTATTATTATTATTATTATTATTATTACATTTTAAATCGTATCATTCCTCAATTATTCAAACATAAATTTTAGTACATTGTGTAGGATGCCCCTAACCCAATACTTTCGGCAATATTTTTTTAT
>NW_015558571.1:230263-234432 GCF_001515605.1 Sinocyclocheilus anshuiensis | reverse complement strand
CATTTAATTAATCTAAATGGGAACACTGCATAGACCTCTTTTGTATTTATATACAGCTAGCTAAATACTCTAACCTAACCCTAACCCACAATCTAACTTATAAACAACCATTCAGTAACTACACTGATTTAAGTATCAAATTCACAACCTCATTGGCGTTGCAAGATAACGTTACAGTTACCACTACAATTGGTTTGGACAAGCAGTTCTGGTTCAGCAACATATTCGTTTATAAAACCTGACTGATTCAATAAACAAGGGTGTCATTAGACTGTTTTTTGAGTCTTTTTGAATGATTAATTAAAAAGAACCATTCAAAACATTCAGTTCCTTCTTAAAAATGTAATGGGAAATGTTGTTGAACGCTGAAGTTACAAAATCTACTGCAAATTCATAGTGAGTAATGACCCGGGCAACTCTAATGTACAATCTGTGTACAGTGTATGCAGAAAAAATGGCATTGATAAACAAGGCGACACTTGAGTGCTCTTGAATCTTTCATTTGAAGACGCAAAGGCAGATTCTGTGCAGCGAGACAGGTGGGTTTAATTGCGTGATGTCTAATTTGGGCCTGTGTGTATGTGTCAATGCATGTACATGTATGTGTGTGTGTGTGTGTGTAGTCCAGATTAACACGAGCAATGTAACAGGTGTGCCAGTGATTTACGCTCAGCCTAATTAACCCATTCCACCAAGGAGAGAGTGGGGAAAAATCTCATGATTACCATGCAATCAGAAAAAGTCTATTTTCCCCCCACTCGCTCTTTTTGAGCAAATAAACAACGCGTCAGCTGATCGAATGCAGGAGAATGTCAGTGATTGCACTTTCTGGAACGTTTTATACTAGGAATATTGCTCTGCCATGAGGCAGAGGGTGCAGACAAATATGGGAGGGTTACTTTAAAATAGTCCAAAATACTAATTACTTGCTAAAAACTGAATCGTGATATCACAGTGTGAAAGCAATGGAATCTGATTACTTTTAATTACTTTTAGATTACTTCAGGACATATGCATATGAACATTTACAGAATTCGCAGATTGCAAACTTATTGTATGCAATGAGAGATGTGTGTCCGCTCTTGTGATATTGCAAATGATGCAGCAGACTAGGGCTGCAGAACATACTGAAATAAAATCAATACTGCAATATGCGATAGTCAAATCATGAATGTAGGGATTTAATTAAGTATGTACTTTTTATTAAATACGCTGCCGTTTTCAGAGTGAAGCAAGGCACTGTGTTCATTTACATGTGTGCAGCTCATGATATGCTGTTTTAGTGTCTCTACCTAGTGCCTCTACCTAGTGCCTAACGGCTTTGTTCATTTATTGTGAGGAAGTTGTGGCCTAATGGTTAGAGAGTCGGACTCGTAACCCAAAGGTTGTGGGTTCGAGTCTCATACTGGCAGGGATTGTAGGTGGGGGGAGTGAATGTACAGCGCTCTCTCCACCTTCAATACCACGACTGAGGAGCCCTTGAGCAAGGCACCGAACCCCTAACTGCTCACCGGGCGCCGCAGCAAAAAATGGCTGCCCACTGCTCCGGGTGTGTGTTCGTGGTGTGTGTGTGTTCACTGCTGTGTGTGTGTACTTTGGATGGGATAAATGCAGAGTATGCACTAATTCCAAGTATGGGTCACCATACTTGGCCACATGTCACTTCATTCACTCACCCACTTGTGAATCAATTAGCTCTAAGACACCGAAAAACCGCATGTAAATGATGAGCACAATGACACGCTTCACTTTGAAACTCACAGTGCATGTATTTATTTGCCGGTAAATCACCAAATTAAAAGCTTAAGGGATTCACAATTGAAAATGAAGAATTTGAAAATGAAGAAACTCAATTTTACAATATTATTGCAATATTTTCCGATTTTGTTTAATATTTTGATTTAATAATAATCAGAATAAAAATTATAAAAAAATATTGGCTCTTTATCTCACAATTCAGACTTTTTTTTCAGAATTGCAAGATAGAAAACTGAGAAATCTGCCTTTTTTCTTGCAATTTTAAGTTTACACCTCATAAGTTTATAGCTTGGAATTTATAGACTTTTGTGAAGAATTGTGAAGAAAAAAAAAAACATTTTGCTATATATTTTTTTCTCACCACAGAAAAAAAAAAGTGACTTTTTATCTCGCAATTCCAAGTTGTGAGTTTGTAGTTCACAGTTCTGAGTGATTACTATTTTTTTTATTATTTTTTTGGTTCTGTGGTGGAAACACGCCTTCCATAAAAAAAAAAATAAAAAAAAAAAAACAGTTTGAATGTGGCCTATGAACACTTGCAATGCCAGTTTTTTTTTTTTTCAATATTGCACAGCCCTGCACCATAATGTCCTGGTACTGTACAACATCACTCCAGCATTTTGTGATCATCACTTGATGAATTACTGATAGTATGATCAATAAAATGTACAATGTTAAGTGGATTTTGAGGGAAAAAAGTGCAGCATGCAGTATATATCTACAGTATAATAAGATTAATTTACATAAAACAGACAATTAAGTGTATAAAAGTGTATAGTTACTCAACTGTTACTCAGCAAGCCTGGGTACATCATGATGCACAAACAAGTAAAATAACAAGGGTAACGGCGTCAGCACACGCTTCGATAGGAACAAACCCAAAATTACACTTCATAATCATAGCCATTGCCAGCGGTTTAGCAGCACAGGAAGTGTGAAGATGTCAAATTCCCCTGCCACTCAATTGTTAGACACGGTGAATTGGGCTTGTGATGTGCGTTTAATGTGCTGAAAACTAATATAAAGGTGCTAAGAATACCACAAGAAAATATTTACATAACCATAAAAACCCTAAATCCCTAAAATAAATCGCTAGATAAAATCCCTAATGGTGTTGATATTTTGTTTAACCCCCCCTCTAAATTTAAGCCGTGTAAAATGGCCAGGCGTGACTCGTGGAGGCCTAAAATGTTATTCACTATGCATATTTTGAGGCCAGATTATTATTATTATTTTTTTTACATAGATTGCACCTCAGCTCCCTAGGCGTCCATGAAATCACCTGACAGACAGATGGAAGACAGAGATCTCCATGGACACCCGGCTCGCGGCCTCCGCAGTGAATGCTCGTGTAATGGGATCCAGGTACGAGCATGTGGCACAATGATTACGACTGCGCACGTTTGAGGTTCAGAAGATGAGTGGAGGGGGCCAGCGGGCCACCGTCCAAATTACACAGGATTTCATGCACTTGTTCGAACCTGTGCTTCAAGTGGAGCTGTGAAATAAGTGTGCTGCTAGCCGGGCACATTTGAATAATTTGTCAAGGGATCGCAGAGATATGCTTTTGAAGAAGAGGTGATGGGATAGTGTGCACTAGACAGGGGCCGAGGGGGGTCGGGACGAGGACACAGCATGGCATGATGGCCCAACAGCTTCAAAGTTCCTTTTGTGATATGAGAGGAAAAATCTTGACAAGTTCTTGTCAAACTAATTTTTTGTACAGTTTCTGAAATTTTATGCTTTTACACATGTTGTTTATAACCTTTTTATGCATGTGAGAAATAAATAATGGATGTTCTAACTGTTAGGATCTAAACAATGACTTGCTGGAATATTTTAAAATTATCTGATTGCTAAAAGCAGAATGGTTTTCTTAAAGGAACAGTTCACCCAAAAATTAAAAGTTGCTGAAAATTTACTGACCCTTAGGCCATTCAAGATGTACTTGAGTTTAGTTTAGTTTAGTTTAGTTTAGTTTTGCTTTGCTTTGCTTTGCTTTGCTTTGCTTTGTTTTGTTTTGTTTTGTTTTGCTTTGCTTTGCAACAGATTTGGAGAAATTTAGCATTTCATCACCTGCTCACCAATGGATCCTCTGCAGTGAATGGGTGCCGTCAGAATGAGAGTCCAAACAGCTGATAAAAACATCACGATAATCCACAAGCAATCCACACGACTCCAGTCCATCAGTTATTTTATATATTATATCATTATATTAAGCAGCACAACTGTTTTCAACATTGATAAAAATCAGAAATGTCTCTTGAGCAGCAAATCAGCATATTAGAATGATTTCTGAAGGATCATGTGACACTAAAGACTGGGGTAATGCTGGGGTAATTCAGCTTCACCTCACATCAATACTGTAAATTACACTTTAAAATATATAGCAACATAGAGAACAGTATATA
>NW_015558571.1:196229-230212 GCF_001515605.1 Sinocyclocheilus anshuiensis | reverse complement strand
TATAGATAGATAGATAGATAGATAGATAGATAGATAGATAGATAGATAGATAGATAGATAGATAGATAAAACATAATCACACGTAATCGTAAATCACACATAATCACACATTATCACAAATGTAATTAACTTAGATTAACATAACGTAATCTATGCTAATTTTATTGCCCCATACTCTTACTGCTGTCACTTGCATTGTAACTGGTTTTATATTTCCTAAGACATTTTAGAAAAAAATAATTGAGAACTCCATTAAGTCTGCTGAGCTATGAAAGATCAACCTTTGTGCAATAACATTTCCTCCTTAATTATCTAAGGTTGGCTGAGCATTGCGTATCATCTCCTTTCTCTTCCCTTAGCTCTTTCTTTTTCTCTGAATGGCATTCTAGAAACCTCTGTTTTCATCGGAGAGCTTTACACCGAAGACGAGCCGCTACGTGTGTGACAGTACAAGAGAGCTCCCATAATGCCCCCCTTCAGCTGAAGATCACTGAAAAAAAGGATTAACTAATTCAATTAACAAACCAAAGTACTTTATAACTGTTAATTATGTGCCTCGCCTAACTGCTGTAAGGCCACCAGTTTCCTTTGTGTGGTGTAAAAGCTCATCTGTCCTAACTGACCTCTGGGGAGCATTAAGGGGGAGCAAACAAATCTTACGCAATCCCACCGCTTGTATAAACAAACTGACAATTCACTTTGGTGTGGAGTGACACCCTGTGTAAATGTGACACAAACTCAAATGACCCTGAATGTGTCCCCAGAGAATAGACCTCCCCGTCTCTCTCTCTCGCCGTCTTTCTCTCACTCTTTTAAGATGAAGAGTAGAGTTAAGAGCACTACAGACGCTTTGGGTTTATTGCGCTTTTTGTTAATTGGGAATGATATTCATTTCGGATACATGCAAGTTCACTCTAATTCCAGACACATCCTGTTACAAAACAACTGAGAGAGGCCAAAATCAAGAAAGAAAGTGAATGGGGCCAATTTTTGGAGGATTTAAAAGCAAAAATGAGAAGCCTAACACTTACATTATTATTATTATTATTATTATTATTATTTAATTCATTCATTCATTTTTTAATATTTGTTTTATTTCCGGTTAAATTTATGTATTATTTTAGCTGTAAAGTTGTTCTGGTCATTTAGTGTTGTAGCCATTACGTTGTCATGCCAAAAAGTTACACTTAAATTTAGAATGTAGAAAGAAAAAAAAAAATCAATGCTGCAAACAGTTGAAAAGAAATGTCAAGTAACACTAAATTAAATGTGAAATTGAAAAACTAAAATAGTATTTTATTGTAAAACTTACTCCAAATAATCATTGTTTTATTTACAACTTTACACAGAAAAGTTTACAAAGGGATTTTTTCACATTAAAAATCATGTTAATGTACATATTGTTTATATCTTGATACTATACTATTGAAACAGTGAGTATTTTAACATGTATGTTCACTTCCATTGTTGTGCATCCCAGATGTAACCCAGGTTTCTTCTTTGTTTTAAATAAAATTCAATTTTGTGGTAAACATTGCCAGTGGTTACCAATGCTGTCGATTAATATCGATACTGGTATTGGACTTTGAATATTCCTTTAACCATACTTAAAAAAAAAAAATATCTGAATGTTAAAGTGTCATTTATTTTAAAGATGGCACAAGTACACTTTTCATGCAAAACCTTTCACAAAAAAAATAAAGAAATAAATACATACATAAATATAATATAATATAATATAATATAATATAATATAATATAATATAATATAATATAATATAATATAATATAATAATGAATGGGCTGAATCAACCCCTGTGGTTCCTTTGCCGGGATGCGAAGAAAACTGACTTCATACATCCACTAAAAATAGCAAAACTAAAACAACAGTTTATTTTAAAAGTCACTGCTAAAATGGTTCAGAAAAGTTAAACTCTGTAAGCAGCTTGGTTTGGTTTCTAATGCAATGACATTCAGAAGGCTTTAAGTGTGACTTAAGTGTCTAAAACAGCCCTTTAAGTTTCATGGGTAACTAACTGACTCTTTCAGTCACTGCACTCTCGAGCGTGATAATTGTTGTCTACATAAAAGACTGCATAAGTAGTGTGTTTTCCGCACACTATAGGGGAAGGGTGTGTCTAATTTGAGGGTTGACCATATCCTGCACCCTTCTCCATCCCGTGACCAGCGTCCCGAACCCATTACGAATCGTTCATCTTCTAGAAATGGCGGAGGTCTGGTTGTCCAGCAGTGTCACAGGCCCTTCCCTCCTTTTCCAAGTCGTCAGTTAACCCGCTTCGTCCCGGATCTCCGACCGTAATGACCTCCTCCACGGCCCATCCATCAGCTGGCAATTACAACATCTGTCACGGACGGCTCGGGCGAGGCTTTCCTTCACACCGCCCATGCCCGGATCCCCCTCGATTACAAAACAGACAGGCATGTTGACAGCAAACACAAACATGGCTAAACAAATGGTTCACGCCTACCTCTTTAGATTTCCATTCCAATGCACTTGGCCACTCTGAGAAAGTTCTCGATGTTCAATGAGCGGCGAGGACCCTACCAGCTGCCATCGGCCCTCTTTACTACAAAGAAGAGCTTTCGGCGAGGAACAATGAGAAGCTCACCCCTTTTATCCTCTTAAGTTCTGCTCTGGCGTATATTATCTCAAAAGGCAGATCAATCCCTGACAAACATCTTAAAAAGGCCATTGGCCTTATTTGATTAACGACTTGTGCCGAGGCGCTTTCAAACGCGTACTTTGCATCTTAATATCTCAATGCTTGTCATACCATTAGGGTGGCATATTTTGATGTCGCGCTTTCGAATGTGGCCCGGGCTCATCTTTTAGATAATCTGACGCATTTAATCTGTGCTTCGGCGGTTTCAGGTGGCTATATTTGGAGATAATGCCTCGCGGCGCCGTCTTTTCAGTCTCGTGGTGGGATGACAGTGTGGGACCGTGCCTCCCTTTCTCTCGGCCCTTTAAGAAGAGCGGCGGATAGATGGCATGACATCACGGGCAAAGCCGGGAACACAATGCAAAGGTCAGGCTGCCCATTGATCTGGGGGCCTCTGATAGAAAACCTGCACATTATGGGCTCTCTCTTCACACACTGCGCCATAGAAACGACCCACAAACCCGGCCTTGTTGTCTCCCTATTCAGTGACGGCAATCAGCGGATTTACACTTTGATGTGTGGCAGAGAAATAAAAACCTTTGGAGAAGTGACCTTTATCGACGAATGGATTAAAATCCATAGCTGTCTTTCTCTCCTCTTACTCTACTACATATCACGGGTACAGTCGGCCCACTTTTCCCTTAATACTGAATGTTTTCCTTTCAAAGCCTTTCTTTCATATTTGTTCCTTCTGGCTTTTGTGTGGCACAGCTAAAGTGAAGCATTAGTATTTTTTTTTTCCATTTTCTTTAAGAAACTATGACAATGCACTCTACCCAGCAACAGAGCACCGGTGTCAGTCATTCCCAGAAGTCTGAGAGATGAAACCAAGAGACCACTAACACAAAGTCACAATCATCTATGAAATATTAAAGTGATCTCATTAGTATTCGTATACGTCTGGTTCTAGCAAACATATGTTTTCTAATATGTAAATAAATACTAGTACATATAATATACACCTATGTACAACTTTGTTAGGAATCTTTTTTTTTTTTTGGTTCAAATAATTGTAGAATTCATATTTTTTATTGCATTTCTATTTCTACTTTATTTTATTGTATTTCTATTTCTACATTTTTAGATTTCATATTTGATGATGAACAATTCATCTATAGAAAGAGGTCTAATTAATACATTTTATTAATTTATAAATACAATTACCATTTAAAAAAATTGTATTTCTGGGACAAATTGTTCAATCCGAATATTGAACCTGGTCAACTGTGGCGATGCCTTCAGAAAGATTCAGGCGATTTCACGTCCCATTAGTTGTCAGAGGATTCATGAGGATTTTCTCTAAATGTTGTAAAAAAGTTTCTGTTATTATTTTGACATAATGCACAATAAAGTGTGAAATTATATGTTTCAGTGTCTATCATACATGTACACCTACGTATACAAAATACAAATGATAACACTGGAAATAAGCAGAAATGAGAAATCACTGTACAAAAGCAGTATCTGAAGAACAATTCCCACCGTGCTTGAAGATCCAAGCACAGACACTTTAATGAAAAGACGTTTCGGTGTGGTTTTACTGCGTTTATCTCTGTTGAAGAAAACATAAGTACCTAACTTTCTTTATTTTAGCTTTGAAGCCTTGTGGGAGTCTGAGGCTCAAAAAAAAGGCCTTGTGGAGAAAATAGCACAAATAAGTCAGTTATCTCTGTGGAGAACCGGCTATGAACGGCAAATCTTTCTTTATCTCTCGCTCTGCATTGCACTTTGGCTAGATGCCAAGGTTATTAGGGCCCTCTCCGATGTCTCATAAGGTACTTCCGCTGCCTGCATTGTTCTCGCATGTCGCTTTCATGTCAAATCCAGACCTCTTTGGACCACTATTTCTGCCCTTGTTCTTTCAGTTTATGCATGCATTTCCATAATAAATAAAGATACAAATATGAACAAATTAAATATAAAATAAAATGTGTTGAAAGCACAAAAGCACACCTCCTTTGAGGTAATGGCACAGTAAGTCAGACGTCACTGATGCCTCGGCAGCACTTAATTCAGCCAATACCTGGCAAGAGTCGACCTGAGAATACAAGGACTGCCCACAGAGCTCAGGCCGTCAGAATTAAAGAGCATTACAAGTGCAATTTAGCCACTTCCCCTCTGAACACGGAACGAGAGATGAAAAGTCCTCAGAAAATTTCCTCAGCAAAAGCATTTGGAGCTAATGTCCATTAAAGGAAATGTCTCAGAGTCGCTGCTATCAAACGTTGCAAGTTCTAGGTGTTGATTATATGAAGTGCTTGAAAACAGCCACCTATATATTTTTTTCTACCATTATCTAGTATTTGGAGCAATTTCAACTATTTTAACTTTTGCATTGATGTATTTTTAGACCTTGGTTTGATAAAATGTTCTGTAGAAGAAACAATGTCTGCAACCATGCAGTTGCAATACCATGCCATATATTGGTTGCTCAGAATAGCATAATAGCATGCTAGTCTTATTATTATAGTATGCCGATTCTGAATGCATAGAATATTGTAGAACTTCCAGTGCAATTAATAAACCATATGTAACATAATTTGCAATTTTTTAAAACATGTTTAAAAGAATAGTTCACCTAAAAAATGAAGTTGTGTATAAAATGTTCTCACCCCCCAGGCCATAAACAATATAAATTGAGAAATTGAGCGTTTCATCGCTTGCTCACCAATGGATCCTCTGCAGTGAATGGGTGCCGTCAGAATGAAAGTCCAAACAGCTGATAAAAAAAACATCACAATACAATACAGTACAACTGCATTGTCAACCTCAATTTTTGAAACTTGTCTTTGACCACACCATTGACATCAGACATACATAACATTTAAAAACACACAAATTTCAAAAAGACGTATCAGATCGTCGACATATCAGACTGTCGTGTTTTGGTTCAGATATCCAATTACTGCAGCTATAAATTAATTCTTATAGATGTTTCTCTCTGCCCTTGGCAATAAATAACGTCAAATTTTCAGCAATGTTTCATTTTTGGGTGAACTAATTCTTTCTTTACATATTAAATAATCAGACTGCCAAGAGTGAAAACCTTTTTTATGGAAAATAACCCCATATACATGCAACAAAATGAGGTAACAAAACATGCATAATGCTTTGTTTTACATACTAATGTTAAAATAGTACGTACTAATAATATACAAAATATACTGCACAGTATTTCATAAATAATCTAGTATTCCATTTCCCAACATAGCCATGGTTTCCTCTCCCACATGAGCTTTAAAACAATGTCAAAAGCATTGTGTCCCCAAGTTTCCAGGAGTTGGCGACGTGAAGGAAACGTGTTTCGTCTGATGAGCATAAGAGCTACACGCTCTGTTCAGACAAATGGAAAGGCAAAAACATGTTACGCTCAGGAAAAAGCCAGGGAAAAAAACACAGCCGCATGAAATATTAAGCAGATATTTACTCACAGACATGTCATCTCAAAACAGTTTTAGGGGCACAGGGAGAACGCTTACATGTGATTGACGTATGCACGGAAAAGTGTGTGTGTGTGCGTGTGTGTGTGTGTGTGTGTGTGTGTGTGTGTGTGTGTCAGGACAGGACAGGAGGGCAGGGGGAGGGATACGTTTGGAAGCATGGGGTAAAATTAGGACCAGGCCAAGACCTGCTTTCTGGCTAAATATTCCAGCTGGCAGGAAGGTGAGCATGTCTTCCCTGGAGAAACAGCTTTTCTCTGGGGGACACTACATGGCTCGGCCCTTTGTTTGGCATACGCTGACATGCTTTAGATTTCAGACTATGGGCAAGTGAGTTTTTTTGTTTCTTGTTATGCTTCTTTCTGTGGCTGAATAATTGATTTGATCTTTTAGCACTTGTTATTTCCACTTACACTTTGGCTTTATTCACACTTCACATTAATCCGATTTGTTTTTCAATTATCATCTTTAGGACTGAATGTTCTCATTGTTATTTTGTAAGTGAAATCAGATCCATTTTTAAGTTAATGTTGGGTCTATCTAAACACTAAAGTAATGAACTAAACATCAACACAATGCCGACCCTTATGAAAAAGAAAATATATTTTAAGTGATTATATTTTAATAATCTTTTGTTATGCTTTAAAGAAGTTCCCTTATTTTGATGTTGACTAACATAATAAAACATATGATTAACGTAAGCTTGTCAGTATATTCAACAATACACTCTAACCATATTTAAAAGACAATAGAAGTAATTATTAAATTCAATCAATCAAATCCCAAATCAGTAGTTGACCACTGTGCTGTACAAACCTTGCTAAAAAGACATAGAAATAAATATTAACAGATACACATAAAGAGTTGTTTTAAGTCCTACTTAAGTGGGTCAAAAAAGCAGTACAGAGTTCAGCTAACTGCGTTTAATGAAAATCAAACTATAATACGTTTTAATGCAATTAACATGCAATTAAGTGTCCGAAAACATTCAATTCAGTTTGCACTTAGTTATATTCTTTGAACGTATCGTATATTATACAAGTACTGTTTTTAAAAGTATGCTAAAGTGTACTTCATTTTCACAAGAGGAGATATTTTCCCATACAACTAATACTAGCGGTCTGTGTGGACAGAGAGGACGCAAATTTAGGAAAATTTGTCTCTCCTCATGGCCATTGTGAAATCTTGTCATGGTCCTGTAGTCACAAAGCACACAAGAGAACATTTTATGTATTCATGCATATATTGGGTCCAAAAATACTTACTCGTTCACATTTGTGCACACAGTTCACTCTTTGAGATACGACTTTGCACATTGTATGTCCCACGTCCCAAACAGGAAAAACCACCTGAAATCCAACCTGACCAAACTATCAAATCAAATTTCGATTGGTTTTGTATATTTATATGGCTTTTGCTCTTCAGACCACAACAAATGAAATAGATTTGAGTTGGATATGGCAAACAAATCTGATCCAAACAAAGCCCTAGACATGGACTGAAGTTGAGCAGCTAAATAAATGAAGTCATAATATATTTTTCTTCCATCGTATTTACATCCCCTTTCCTTGCAACCACGCACTTATGCCTGTCAAACTTTTCTTTCTTTCACTGTACGCTTCTTTCTGCTCTAAATTGCAGCCTCTCTTACCTAATTCTGCAGCATATTTCTTTGCCACAGGAGGTGGTTATGACAAATTAGAAGTCTACAAATGTTCTGATAGTGTAAAGACTCCAGCTGTCACCAGGGAGATGGTGATCAGGTTTCCAAGCCGCATGGTCTCCTGGCGCCACGAAGAGTTCCATATGGTCATCCAAATGCTGCGCCTAAATACACACGTACACAGACATACACACGCACGCATGCACATTCACATAAACACACACAGACACATGCGCTTCCCTCCTCGCTGCAGCAGATTTACTAAATCAAGTCATTCCGCTTCTCAGTAATACCTCTTTATGTACACTCACAGTTTTACGAGTGAGGAAATTAGCTCCGGTCTTTCAGGATATAATAAATCAAAAAGAGGTTAATAAGCTAATTGAGGCTGTCCGTTAATGTGATTTTATCACAGGTAAGGAATAATGTGGCCTTATTGCTTTAATAAAACTAGGGTATAATCATTAAAAATAACAATTTCTATAAATATTAATTTTTATTTTTTTTTAATTAATATCAGGATTTACTAGGTAATAAAGTCCATAATAAGTTGATAATAATATAGAATGTTGAGCTCAGCCAATCAGTATCATTGAAATACTAATATAGTGTTTATTAATATTGTTAATATGTATGTCTTGACAATTATGTATATATATATATTTCCGATTTCAGTTCTGATGTTTAATTCAATGTGTTACTTGCTATTTTTGTAATTGTTTGTGAAATTTACTAGCAATTTCTGAGTGAAAATAGTTTCTACTCCATTTTTTTTCCTAGCATACTATGCATTCACTACACATCTTGCTCTATATGGGCATGGCAGCAGTCCAGCTTGCAGTTAGCCTGTCCCATCCGCTCTCATTGTGTCCCTCATTTGGGCTGTTTTGCATGTAAAAAGGCGCAGCTACTGTAATTGCTTGCGTCGCTGCAATAATGGAAGGTCGTGTGTAATTACGGCTCCGTTGTAGCCCTCAGCCATGTCTGGCCCATGCCGGCCTGTTTGAAGGGATTAGCAGCCATCAGTGTACAGACAGACACAGTCACACGACCCCCTGCGCATCCGGACCACAACCTCCCGCTTTTGCAGCTAATATCAGAGAAAAAACACAGAAACAAAATGGAGATGGGGTGGAAAGAGGGTACGGACTGTAGGAGGCTATATTTGGTCTGTCAAGGAAATTGAAAATTAAGCATAGTTTTGGCATTTTTAGAGAATATTGGATTTCAGCACACCATGCAGATGGCTTGATGAGTGCAGCTTGCTTTCCTGTGTTGATGCTGTTGCTTATTGAAACATGAAGTTGGGGAATATCGAAAAAAGGCCTTTATTTCAATTAGTCAAAAAAGCCATTAACTGTGATTTGCGACCTGCTAGGGTGCACGTCAATAATCTTAGTCCATTTTCCTGGAAAAGACTGTACATTTTAAATAGGCCTATGTATATCAACTAAATGTCAATACATCCTGACATCACATGCTGTTGGAAATATCATAAATACAGCTTCAGGAGGCATTAACGTGCAACTTTTGAGTAGGAAACTTACTAATGGGAAACTCTGAGATCATTTTGATAACTTTCCGTAGCCACTGTATATATATATATATATATATATATATATGCATTTAGCATTTTCTGCATGATAGTATAGCAGTGATATACTGATATTTTAGCACACGCTTTTCCAGGTATTTAGAAGTCACAGAACGTTTTCCACTCATTTGAATTCATATTCAAGTTCTGAATTGAATTCAAGTTCTTGGTATCTCTCTTCATGTGTTATTTTATTCACCACCATGTCTTGTTGTATTGTGGTTTTGTCTATTGATTACTCAAACTACACAGATTCTGTAAATAAATAAATAAAGGAAATAGAGTATGTTTTACAAGAATAATTTATTTTGGTCGTTCTACTTTTCTAAATTTAATTCAATATGTTACTTGTTTCTTGTAATTGTTTTTGTAAAATGAAAGTTTTCACTCAGAAACTGCAAAAGTAAATCCTATGCCATTCTATTTCACTGTAGTATTGCCATAGAAACACATATTGTAATTCTGAGTTTGAGTCTTTGAGTCAGGTTGTCATAGTTATTACGGTAATTACGACATAGCATGAACACAGCATATCTCCTATTTGAAAAGTGTATCTTAGCTGTAGTTTAAATATTAACATTTAGTTAATTTTTTTTATATATAAATAAACAAAATCCTTTGTATGTATAGCTTAAGAATGTTTAATTTAAAGGGAAATGCAATACGCATGTACTAGACTTGCCAGATCCCGACATGTTTACATTTTAGCACATGCTAAAATCATAGTTCATATAGCTGCACTTTGCAATGTCGAGGTGTTATAGGGTTGAGCTCTAGAGGACTATAATTAAACAGCGCTCGCTGCTGATGTCATTACCCCAGCGTGGAGGTGGAGACTGGCCATGCCAAGGCACCTGTTGTTGTGAAGAGAGGCATCTGATATCATTACCCACCCAGCCGGATTGCCACAGTATCCCGCTGCAGTGAGAACTGTACCAAACCCAAATCCCAAAGCATGAGCTCCAACACTTCCCCTGCCAGGGGAACACATGGCAATACGGGTAGCTTTTATTTTGGAAAATGCTAGCATTAATATATTTATTTACATTGAGAAGAACATACTGCATAATGAGCTCACTTTTGGCACAGGAAGGAAGCTCGACTGGACCATAACGGTTCATGGTAGGACGTAAAGTAGCCAAAGATTAGCCTATTTACAAGTAGTCATAGTGTAGTGTTAATCTGTCCTGCAGTGTTTAGAAGTAGTTAACTGAAGTAGCTATAGCACAGCTTTGACTACATTTATCAATAGTGTGACAGTGGCTCAGCTCAAACACCTTATGTATGTATTTATTTATTTGTGACCTTGTATTTTTTATTGAAGAATTGAGCAATTTCCAAGTGCACTGTTTAGTTTGAAGTCCCATTTATGTTTTCTTCATTTTAATCCACAGGTTAGAAACAAAACCTTTTAAAAAAGAAGTGTGCATAATAGTATTAAATGTGCACTTGTAGTGTACTTCTTAAATCTTAAAAGCATATTTTTAAAAACTGTACTGGCACATAATGATATTAATTAAATAATGAAATAAAAGGCCACTTAAAGAGACGTTCATGATTGGTTCATAAGACTTAAAAACACTTTCCAGTGCACTTTGTGTTAATGTCAAATTAAATGTTTACTGTAAAGTACATTTTAAATCATATTTTGCTTTGCTTTATAGAGATATACTTATTTTGATTAACAAAGCAAAACATGTAAAGTACTTGATTATAATTTCAACTGTAGTGCATTAGATAAATGTTGATAAAGTATGTTGATAAAACATTTAAAGTTAATATATTTTACATTTGCATTATTACAAATGTGTAATTAGTTACAAATATTTTTAAATACATGACAGGCAAGTTTCAACAGAAATTACATTAAATGCATATTTCAGTTTACCATAAATGCTTGTCAGTACATTCAACAGTAAACTTTAACCATGTTTCAAAGACAACCGAGGTTATTATGAAATTAAATATAAAAATATACGTCGTATATGTGTCTGTCAAAAAAGCACTATGAATTTCAACAAACTGAACCTAATTTAAAATTAAATTACAATACATTTTTCATTCAGTTGTAAATTACAAACATCTAACTGTTCGAAAATGTTACATTCAGTTTGCACTTAAGTATATTAAAGTATATAACTTCCATAATAAGTTCTCTTTTTAAAAATATGCTAAAATGTACTTCTTTTTCACAACTGATAACTGATTAATTTGGAAATTACACATTGTCATTGCATGACTAGCCTTTTTTTTAATATATATAAATGTTGTTCATATTTTCATAATGTAGCAAGTGATACTGCCTTAGTTTTCGACTAAAACAAGGTATCTTGGAGGCAGCATAAATCAAAAGGTTTGCTGCCTATGATTTGTTTTAACAGAGCAAAGCAAAACGAGAGTTCATCTAAATATTGATAGGACAATGAGAGTAAAAGTGCTTCCCCCCTGTTTAATAACATCCTTGTTCCCTATGTAGCCTATATATGTCAGCAATTACACGCAATGATTGTGGCGAATCAAGTCATAATTGTTTCAGAGTTTGCTTTAGTCTCATGAACATGTATGATAAACTCACGTCTACCACATCATAAAAAAAAAAATCTGAAGATGACAGCTTGACTATTTCCTCCTCATTTAATCAGCAATATGCAAATATGAGGCTAACAATGGGGCTAATATGATTTTTAGGATGCAATATTCTCCCAGGGTACACCCCTCTGATGAGACAATCTCTTTGATAGTATTAATTCTATAAAATTAATTTCCAAACATCTGCGAGGAAAAACATCTCACTTCATCACCGTTCATTTGATACCTGTTTCTTTTTTTTTTTCATGACTGTCTGGAAAATCATTAAATAAGTGTCATAGCTCAAAGTTGGTATCAATTACCAAAGTTGCTATTGTGTCTTTCTTGCTCTAATCGGTCTCGAGGGATGGCTCTCTAATGAGTATGTTGTCTTAGCGGCTAAATCACTTCGACTATTACATCTGTCAGAAAGCACAGCTCTATCTCTCATGGAGACCCCCCACCCCCACCCGAACACGACTCTTACTGGGTCAATCTGCCAGCCCCATCCCACGCGAAGTATTAAAGATTAATATTTCTCCCTTAGCATAAACAAAACTGCTCCACCTCATTTAGTAGGGAAATGCTCGCACTAATGTCACAATAATTGCACAAAATAAACTTGGGAGCTTTTAAGCTCACAAAAGATAAATACACTTTGCATCTCAATAAACAGATTTGGAGTCGACGTTTGACGCTGCAGTGATTTGCAAGAGCATGATACATACAAACTACCTACCTCTAGGATTTGATAGTCCACTTTTGACAAACTACTAACTACAAGTAACTTTGCAACTACTTGTCTACTATCAGTCATTAGAGTATTAGCAGACTGTTCGCTTAAAATCTGCTAATACTTTATTTTGATGGTCCCCAACAGACATTCTACAGACTATAAGTAAAGTACATGTCAACTTACACACCTGACAAGAAGTGAAGCACCACACTAAATGAGTTAACCCTAATGCCATCTGCCATCTTTCACCCAGCTATGACTCAGGAGGCTGTTCAAAATCGCAACAGCGTGCCAATTACAGTCATAGTTTTCCACTAAATTACATTATATTCGCCCCAAATATTTTCAAAGACTGAACTTCAAACTCATTAACACCACTCTGTTCATTCTTGAAGTGAACATTCTATTTGGACTGTCGCTTTGAACTGATTGTGACTCATCCAGTGTGCGATACCTGTCCTAGGTGTGATGTGGCGCAGGTTCTTTGAAGAACTCTTCACTGAAAGGTTCTATGGGGAGGCCAAAAATCGTGTTTCTATGGCATCACCACGGAAATCCCCTTTTGGAAACTTTATTTTTAACTCCTTCCCCACCATTGACAGAATTTTCCATCATTTATGAGACAACGCTTCCCCGCCATTGACGGAATTTTCGGTAGGAGGCGCTATTACACATCTTCTGAAAGAGCATTGAATCTCTGGATCAAAACACGGTGAAGAAGAAGCAGAAACATTGATTGCATATGTAAGTAAGTATATGTAAGTAGATGCATATGTAAAATAACGTGATCATCAAACATTAAACAGCCGCCATTGATGGAATTTTCACTGTTATACAGTAGGAGATGCTATTATAAATCTTCTGAAAGAGTGCTAAATGTCTGGATCAAAACATGGTAAAGACAAAGCAGAAACAAGAGATTGCATATGTAAGCAGATGAATATGTAAAATAACGTGATCATCAAACATTAAACAGCATATAAATCAAAACTGCCTAAGGTTACCGAATTAAATGGCGATGAAAAAATATTGTGGGAGCAATTAAAATGTTGTGAAAATTAACAAAAATGCTGGCAGTGGCTGGCAACTTAAAAAACAAAACACACTGGTGGGGAAAGAGTTAAAAGTGTGTGGTGGTACTCCTGAAACAGTAGTTCTACTAACCCTAACCTAAAAGTCTACTAATAATACTAATCTAATGATAGTTAGTTGACCTGTAGTTGTAAAGTACTTAAGTATATTTACTAGGATGTCTAAAGTGGACTATCAAAATACATTGTAACCACTTTGCGTCTTGTCCTGAGATGTTTCTTTATGCTGAGTGGTCAGTCCAGGCCTCCACTGGGGAAGTTTTGGCCACAACATGTTACTGCCTGACAGACTTGAAAAATTGACGTAAGTGCTGTAGCTGTAATGGAAACAGTGCAGTCTCCAGAGACCGTCAGTCAAGGACAGAGGGGAAATGATATCATAATATGCTTTCAACTATTCCCCTGACCCAGAGGTAGAAGCTGGCGTGCTCCCATGATCCTACTGTACACATTTCTACATCTGGACTACATTGTGCGGTCCGCTGGCCTCCAGTGGTGGTGCATCAGCGGTCGAGCATGGGTGAAAACCAGGGCGGCATGCACCATAGTGGGAGCGCTCCATCACTCTGGCCCCTGGCTTTGACAGGCCTGATCCTGGAACACAGGCAGAGGCATGCTGGGAAGGTATTCTGTATCAGCTTTATGGAATACTCACCCACATCACCTGTCTGACTGCATTCTCCTGACAAACAAAAAACACACTCATTCACACAAACACACATTTGCACATTCACTCACAGCATGTGGAAAAGTCACCAAAACAGGGTGAGGCTTTTTTTTTTTTTTTTTTTTTTTTTTTTTTTTTTTGATGTTAAAGGAATATTCCAGGTTCAACATAAGCTAAGCTCACTCATCAGCATTTGTAGCGGGATGTTGATTAGCACAAAAAGTAATTAGTTTTCTTTATAAACAATAAAAAATAAATAATAATAATGATAATAAATAACTAAACAGTAATCGAGGTTATATTGAGGCACTTACAACAGAAGTGAATAGGAATGATTTTTGGAGTATTTAAAAGGAAAAATGTGACGCTTGTAATATTATAAAAGCGCTTAAATACATTTTTTCGGTATTGTTTATACAATCCTGCACTATTGAGTCCTCGCTCCATCCTTCATCCCCAACCCTGACACATACTATATATTAATATTTTGAATTAGCTATTTTAAATTTTAGTTTGTTTTAGCGATTTTGTTATGTGATTTTGTCATTAGTTTTTGTTTTTAATATTTATATTTAACTTTAATTTCTTTGTATTTAAATTTTAGTTTGAATAATTTTAGTACTTCAACTTTCATTATTGCAGTTAGTTGCCAAGGAGACATTTCTCATTCATTCATTCATTAATTCAGCTTTATCTCAGTTAACTAAAGATGATAAACTGTTGCCCTGTCCAAATATCCACATTTGTGGTCTTTACACTTGACCACTTGACTACTTATATAACGTATTTCCTGTATTTAGCCCAAGTGTTCAAGCGTTTTTAAGACCTGGACAGTCTTGCGCACTTACTTCCTGTTGAGTACATGTGCTCTGAAGCGGCCAAGACCGCAAGTGTGCGTATTTGGACAGGGCAAATATGTGAAAATAATAGTTCACAGTATTCATAAAACAGTTGGCAAAAAGTACCTGGATGATTACTACTTTCAGCAAGACTCTGAAGTGTCCATCTGAAGGACTCTTTTCTATCCCATGAAGTCACGGGAGAGGCTATAGGTCATATGATAAAGCCAACATGTTGGGCGTAGTATGTCCGGACTGCATTTAATGAATGTATATAGAACATACTTTTTGTAATGGTTGCAAATGTATTACTCATTCAAAAGAAGTAACTACTGTAAAGATTGCCCGATTTCGGTGGCAGACAGTGTTTGTGTAATTCTGCTCAATAATGCTAATTGCACATTGCTAATTGACTTTCTTATAGCAGTGGTCGCCCACTTTACATTGAGTCCTGCTCTACATTTTGAATATACTGTTTAACTCTGAAATGTGTCAGATTAAATAAGTAACACAGTTTGCAAACTGAAGCTATAATATAAGCAAATATATGTCCCCTTTCATGGGAACTTCGAACTGCGTCCTCTAGGGGTCGCTATGGGGAACGCCTCGTCGTGACCCGTGTCTGAAGCATACATTGAAAAAACACCAACTTGTTGGCCGGCGACAGCCATGACGTCACTACCGGGCGTCCTCTAGGTTTCTTGCCATGCTGCGGACGCAAGCTTCAGACGAAGAAGTGAATGATGTGTGCTCCCGGCGCCTATTTATACTATAGTCGCACCAGTAGTGACGTCTTGGCTGTCGCCGGCCAACAAGTTGGTGTTTTTTCAATGTATGCTTCAGACACGGGTCACGACGAGGCGTTCCCCATAGCGACCCCTAGAGGACGCAGTGTCTCGTTCCCTACTCAGGGAACCATGGTTACATAAGTAACCTGAGACGTTTTTCCACTGCAAAAATATCCTCTGAAGTTGCAACTCAAGACAAACTCTCAGAACAACTCATTCATCGTGCAGCAGGGCGAATGCACTCACGACGTCGTCAGTCTCTGTCGTACACCGAAAGGTCACATCTTTTTCCTCATCATTTACCCCAATGCAGCCGGAGCGGTGGAGGGGTCAGGTGTCGTGTGGTCAGGATCGGTGGGCAGGGAAGCGTGTGGCCGGTAATCAGCATCATGCATTAGTGTCATCTCTAATGACCCATTTACTCGATGCGCCAGAAAGACCTGCCCGGGAGATTTTACTACTTCCCTAAAGGTCTCCGCTAATGGGCACCTGGGAGCCGGAGTCCAGGGAAAGATCCTGTTTTTGTACACTAGCAATTCAACCTGCAAAAAAAAAAAGAAAAAAGTTGGTTCTCAGGACACGTATGCAGACGGCTGTGGTATCGTGTGAGATCGGTCACAGTGAATAATAGTCATAGGGTCAAGTATTGATTTAATTTGGAGCGCTTCCCTGAGGGAACGGCTTGCTTTATTATTGCTATGTAATAAAGTCATTATGTACATGGGTTTGACAGGCATACTGCAACGCTGATGGGTATCATGCTAAGTCGATGAAGGCTTAATAATGGATTATCAATGATTTTTATGACATGTCATAGATCAGATGTGAAAACAGTCACCCTGCTCTAACTAGAAGTGCCAGTGTACGCATGAAATCCATGTGTAGTATCTTCCTTCACCACTCACTCACATAGACAAAGCTGCATTAGTGGAAAGTTATATTGAAGTAACCTTTACATGAGCACTGATATTTCATGTGCGCTGCATTACCTCCACATGTAACCTGCTTGTTAACGCAGTCGCACCAAAACCTCTTCCATCAGGCGGCGTCTATTAGCCCAAGTGCAGTATCAGTCAAACACACTCTAAAAAGGACAAAAAGAAGTATCCATCTAAACATAACCTTTCCAGCTTTGATATTTATGATAAAAGCCATTAGGCCTGGGCTGAGGATTTCTTGAGCAAGGGCTGTAAGTTCAATGCTGAAGATGAGGCGTTTCTCAGAGCTTTTGTCCTACTGCTACAGGATGTGAGGAACATCGCAGATACCATAAGCAGTGGCACGTCTTTGTGAAGTTCTACTCTGAATTGAAGCAAATCATGAAGCATTTCAAATATTAAAGTTATTGACTATAAAAGCAACAAATACATGCTTCATACTGAGATATTGGGGATTGTTTAAAAATATATTAAAAAAAAATAGCTTTTATGACAGTGCTCTTGACTTTATCAGCGTGAATGGATCGTCACACAAAACATTTTTGGTTACTGCTGCCATTGTAGAAATTATATTTACAGCCATATCTGTCACCCATTATCAATTTAATCAGCAACCAAACATGTTTGATCATATGGGTAATAGTTACAGAAAATAATATTTGGCTGGTCATTTCATCTCAACATGGCAGCCCCCAAACTAAAATACATACATACATACATACATAAATACATAAATAAATAAATAAATAAATAAATAAATAAATAAATACATAAAAAGGTGTAGAAACACACTGAAATAATTGAATTAAATATGACAATTTAAAGTAGAAAGGGTGAAGTAGTATTTTCTTGTAAAGCATATTCTAAAAGCCTTTGTTTTATTTACATCTTTGAAAAATATTCTGTATCAAAAGAAAGCTTTTATTAGGCTAAACATGACTGTAGTCTTTGGCATGCAGAGTACATAATTTTAAAAGCAAAGTATTATTAATTTATGTATAGTTGGCATACAACATTTTAATGTAATTTTAATAATAACTCAAGAAACAATTCTTATTATTACAATGCTGAAAACGGTTTTATTGCTTAACTGTTTTGATATAAACCGTGAGACTTTTTCTTCCAGGACTCCTTGATAAACAAAATGCTCAAAATAATATAAATTTATGATTTTGAAAACAATATTTCACCCCAAAATCATTTCAAATATCATGAAATCATGTACTTGCCCTCATGTCATATAATTTTTTCTTTTTCTTTTTAATTTTTTTTCAGCCTTGATAACCCCAGTCCTCATTCATTTTTATTGCACTGAAAAGAACAGCTGGGATAATCAGCAAAATTATTTTGTGTGTGTGTGTGTGTGTGAGTGTGTGTGTGTGTGTGTGTGTGTGTGTGTGTGTGTTCTACAGGTTTTGAAGATAGAGTTTCCAATAGGCTAAATCATGATTCATTATAATCCTTTAAAAACCTGCTTATGCATGTGTACAGTAAAAAGCACCTCCTCTTCCTCTGTATTTTTTCTCTGTCTCTCTAAAGGTCCAGAGGTCTTTCTGGGGTCTTGCTGCTGTCAGTGGTAGGTGTGGAGTGCAGAGATTACTCGAATACAATCGACTGTAGTGCTCGTCTGCACTGCTGTGCCCTTACCTTCAGGACATTCTATAAGTAACTTCACATAAGCGGAGGTCAAGAGGGCTCTCAGAGCATGTGGCATCCCCCATCCCATTTACAACAAACCATTTGAAGCACATTTGAACACTGTTTAAAGCACAGAAGACATCAGACATTTTATGGTTCTTAGACATTCTACTAACTATAAGTAACTTCGCAACTACATGTCGACTACCAGTATTAGCAAACCTTCTGCTTAATATCTGCTTATTTTGATGGTCCCTCAACAGACATTCTACTGAGTAACTTTGCAAGTACATGTCAACTATTCTACTAACCCTAACCTAACAGTCTACTAATACTGTAATGAAAGTTACTTGACATGTAGTTGCAAAGTTACTTATAGTTAGTAGAATGGGGTGACCATCAAAAAGTGCAGATTGTCTATTTAGTATTCTATAGGTAGTAGAAAGTTTAAGTGGACTATCGAAATAAAGTGTAACCTAAACAGAATACCTACACAGTGATAAACAATACGTCTTTAGCACAAACAGTGCAGGACAAATTAAAGGTGCTGTATGCAAGTTTTTGACTCTACTAAAGCATAAAACTACCATAATATGTTTGCAGGTATTTAAGAAACATGCTAAGTTAACATGTTTATCTGAAAAACAATGCTACAGTCAGTTATTCTCCTTTGAAAATGTGCGTTCCGGGCCGGAATGTCGGTCTTTGTTTTGGTTTGTGAAACCCGCCCACTGCCAGTTTACCCAATTGTATTTCAGCACGGCGGAAAACACAGAATATGCGGAAAACACAGTAAAGTGCGCTCGTTCATGTTGGTGTCGTCAATCTGGCAACCTGCGTGTGCATCAAGTCTGAGGAGGAGGGGCTGGGTGAAAAAAACCCTCTCCAATATTTTGAATTTGGACAGCAATACCTAGTTCAACCATTCGGTGTCAATCCGAGGTACAGGTATTTTAAATAGAATATTAAATGAAGGGTAATGACTTGCATTACTATGTACACATGGCTGCATGTGAATTCTGTTTATTAAGCTGTTTCATTTGGGGAAATGAGATGAGGTAAATAAACATTGATAAATATAGAGGTACGTTCTAAATTTTATGAGCCATTTATATAGTAATGACAGCATTTCCGAAACTGAGAAATCTGGTAATTTAGATTTAAGTACATTAAAGTGGCATGATTTGAATAATGTTGCGTTTTCATTTACGTTTCATGCAGCAGCACAATATTTGACACAGTATTCATGATTTAGTTCCATCATCAGGCTGATGTGATCAAAATGAATACAGTGAATGCATATTGAGTATGATTGCATTTGTTAATAGTGGAACAGTAGCATAACACATTATAGCTGTTTCAGTTGTTTACGGCACAAGAAAGTGTTTCTTTAAAACATAATTTTCTCTAGAATTAGCTCACAGAGTGAAATAAATCTATATATTATGTTGCCAACACAGACATGATGAACCATATCAACAGCGTGCAGTTTTGCCTATGAATATATGATTCTGGAGCGTGACACTTTCTTTGTTCCTTCATTTTTTGGGGGAAATGAATCCGAGCCGTCCGTCTTTATACCATCTCAGAGAATCTTGTCATAGAGAGCTGTGCGCTGACTGATTTTTGGGAAATGTATGTACCTCTAATTTATCATCCTCTGCCACAGGCGTTCCATTCCCAGACCGGGAGAATTTCAAAAGCCGTCGAACAAAAAGGGGACTACGAGAACTTTGTCCACTCAGTCAATCAGATGGAAACCCTGCTGTGTCCAACTGCAAGGATGTTGTTTTCTCTGAAGCCTTCAAACAAGTGTCTTTCCCTTTACCCATGTAAATAAACTCTCTCGCTGTTTGCTCGTGTCATTACTGGAGTTGATATTTTGCCTGTGGCCCTGATCAGTGTGGGACACAAAGTGAACTTCAAAGCAAGGGGCAAAACTGAGATAGTGTGTCCAGCTGCTCACTGTGTGTGTGTGTGTGTGTGTGTGTGTGTGTGTGTGTGTGTGTGTGTGTGTGAGGTGGGGGTGTCGAGGTCTGTTTGAGGAACAGACAGCGCTCAGCTGCCCAGCTTAATAAAGCTACAGGGGAACGGGGGGTTTAAACCGAGAGACGACTGCAGACACACTATATCAAAGCTGTAGACACTCGCTAATAAAACTCAATGTTGCCCATCCTGCTCGTATTTATCTCGTTCTCTGCAGCATCTGTGTAATTCTAACACTCATCATGTATCACATCACTTTCACCTTACTTTAGCGCCACGAGCGCGCAGCAAACTCATAAACACAAGTATCTCCGGGGTATCGTTGTCCAACCCCTTTGTGGGGTTATGGGATAGCATTTCAAGAAGAAATTACTTTCTGTAATACCACAGCTAACCTCTAGAGTGCGTTTGAGAGCAGCATATTGATCAGAGTGTCCAAAGGTCTTTCACACATATTTCCATGTGGGCAAAAAAAGGATTCTTATTTTTGGAAAATTAATAAAGAATTTTAAAAAATAATACTAAGAAATGTTAAGATTTTTTTAAACGTCTTTATATTTTTAAAATATGAATATAAATCATATATATTATATTATATTATTATATTATTAATATGAGTATATTTGTACATGATTGATTGATGGATGGACGGATGGATGGATATATTGATTGGTTCTCTATCTATCTATCTATCTATCTATCTATCTATCTATCTATCTATCTGTATATATATATAAACCCAAAAACCGAATAAAGTCAAAATAATATAAGTCTATTTGATTGATTGATTGATTGATTGGTTCATCCATCCATCCATTCATTCAGTTTTACTTTAAGCCATACAGCATTTAGAAAGGTAACAGCCCACCTCTCCTCAATAAGTTGCACAATTAGAACAAACAGTGTGTCTTGCATGGCCAAGGAAGATACAAATAAATAAATAAACCCTTATCTCAAGCGCCTTAATTTCTCTTCATCTACATTTATATCTCATATTAGCTCTTTTAACAAGGTACACACAATAAAAATAATAGCATGTTTTGCGGAAAATCTGAATAATTTCTCAGTGGAGCATTCCAGTGCGTGGAGCACTGTGTAAATCACAGCAACGTGGGAGA
Source organism: Sinocyclocheilus anshuiensis (assembly GCF_001515605.1). Classification (NCBI taxonomy): domain Eukaryota; kingdom Metazoa; phylum Chordata; class Actinopteri; order Cypriniformes; family Cyprinidae; genus Sinocyclocheilus; species Sinocyclocheilus anshuiensis. The sequence goes on along the minus strand of NW_015558571.1, from coordinate 208,462 downwards.
GGAAGATGTATTGCAGGTTAATGCTCTGAGTTAGATTGATCTGGCAAAGGGCATTACTTGTCTTTTCTAATCACATTAGCCGGCCATTACTCATGTGTCCATTAATTCATTACTTCATTTGTCTCCATGAATATTTAACAATGTCTTGACATCTTTATGGACTGCTTGTTCTGTCGGGCGATTAAAAAGAGCACTGTCCCTCAATAGCCACATGCTCGCTATCAAGCGATAATTCGCCTCTTGAATTTATGGTTCGGTGAAGTAATGTGGGGCTGACAGCTGCTTGTTTTTTTTTTTTTTTTTTAATTCAGCCCAAATCCAGCAACTAAATTTAACACAAAAATGTGTTTCGCCAATTTTCCCACTGGTTAAAACAGCACTAAAAGGAATAATCTCGCATTTTCTTTGTACTGACAGGATGGGAAGGTGAGGATGTAGCACTGTCTTTGTCTGACACATTTGATTGGTTTCAACACCATCTATTTTGCAAAAATAATCAGACTGCTGCCTCCACCACCATCGCCTGCTCTTGACTCGAGGATACAGATGAAGCTTGGTAGCTAACTAGCGCCACAGAACCACAAAGCCATAAACACTCACCAGGGTGGCGAAACCCATAAGACCCAACAACATTGAAGCCTTATTTGCATGATACCTTCAGCCAAACAAAAGTAGAATTTGACCACCTGAGGTTACTATTCTTTCTTGCTTGGTTTCATCTTCACATTCATTATGGTTTGCAGTATCTTCTACCACATGAAAGGATTTACAGATTTTGGAAACACTACCAGCATGACTAGATGTTCTTGGACATCCAAGACTTTCTTTGGTCAACCAGTTTGACCAGAAACACCATGCTAGTGAACAGCAAATCTATGATAGACCAGCACCAAACCAACATAAATTCATGCCAGTCTAAACTGTTTTTTTTGTTTGTTTTTTTTTGCCCAGACTGCTTCACAATTTTCCTAAAACGACTCACCGTTGCAGCTGAATGACCTTGGAGCTCTAAAAGAACTCAAAATCAGCTACGTTCAGAAGTCAGACGTCTCCAGAGGAGCAATTTTGGCCAATTGAGCCCTCAGAGCTCCTCTTGCGCGCACAAACGGGACTTCAAATGACAACCTATGCTGGAGCTGGCCTGGTGAGTTTTCCAGGATTGGATTAGAAAGGCCGGCTCTAATGACCAGTGCTTTGCTCACTAACCGGTGTCCTTCACAATGCCGAGGCCTTTCAGGACCAGAGATGGTAGTCAGGGTGACCTACGTACCTGCTGTGTTTTTTTGAAACCCAGACATTTTTCATCTGGGACTACGCCCCCTCTCCCCTGTTTCAAATAGCCCCCCGAAGATTATCTTGAGTTCACATGACCAATTCAAATTGCCGGATAATCAGCATCAGATGAAATAGCATTCACTCCCTTTCCTCGTTTCCTCACTGCATCATCTCAAATGGGTTCCTTGTCGATCTCAATGAAATGGCCTTTTATTGTGTCTTTATTCTTCACAGTCATTATCTCTCTTCATATTCCTTTTTTCCAAGAAAATATGCAATTTGCTAACATAAAGAACGTGCATGTATGAGCGTGTGCGTCCTCTTTTCCTCTTTTGCTGTATTTATGAAACACACTATCACAGTCAGGATGCCCGAGTCTTTTTCTCTTTGTCTGACTGCTTTGATGAGAACATTTGTACAAGGCCTTTGATATCAGCCCACTTTTAAATGGATTTTGTGTTCCCCAGAAGACACACACAATCTGGCTAAATTAGAAAGAAATTAGACAATGTTGTGTTCATTGGAATTTCCTTCATCATAGCAGTACACCAAACACCGTGATAGATTATACACAACTGTACACTGAAAATACACAGAATGCAGTACATATTAAAAGTATGCCTTGAGGTGATTGAACGCACAAGTTTTAATTTGCACATTTAAATCTAGTTAAGTTTTTGTTATTAAAACAAACAAACAACCTATGGACCTCACTCAAGGTAGATTTAATTTCACACGAATAAAAACTAAGCTGCAGTGGAGAGATATACAGTTTTAATGGGTTGTAGTGTCCAAAAACATGTCTACATTTCACACATTTTCCAAAGATTTACATGCACTGGAAATTGTTTGGAAACATAATTTTGTCAAAAAATGTGTTCAATGTTTAGCTGAACGATCGACACCAAGGTAGAAAACAGTACAACCCATTTAACAGACTCATACATATATATATATATATATATATATATATATATATATTGATAGTTCATCAAAAAAGTAAATTTTTATAATTTACTCATCACCATGTCATTCCAAAACTGTATGACTTTATTTCTCCTGTGGATATTTTTATTTTTTTTATTTTTTATTTTGTCTACATAGTGGAAGTCAGTAGCCACCAAAATGTCAAACATTTCTTAAAATATCTTGTTTTGTGTTCCTTAGAATTAGAAGCAAATGATTACAGAATTTTCATTTCTCTGTGAACTATCTCTTAAACACATTCAGCAAAATTGTAATTAATTACTGTATTTAAGCTCACATTTTTACTTAAATAACTTATTTACTGTTTTTAGCAACGCCTCAGCAGAAGATCCAGCAGATCCAGTGAAGAGTTAGTGAGCAGTCAATGCCGTTCTGTCTGCTCTGGTCTGCTCAGCACATTTGAGACATGTTTTGCATTCCGCTGGGCCTTTTGAGATTGAGCCAATGAGATGGAAAACCTTGTTCCTGAGCATGTTTCAGGCATTGAATAGTCATCCCCACTGTAGGATGTTTTCATTCCGATGACTCTGTCAGAGAGGAAGGGTCAAGACCCAAAAAAGACAGATGGACTCTTTCAAGAAGGTCATCTTCTACATGTACATATTTGCATTCCTTGAAGTATGTTAATTGAGTACTAAAGAAATGTCATCAATGTTAATCTGAGGTGTGTATTTTATACAAAAACAACTAAATTGAACATCCTATAAGATCAAAGACACTGGCTCATTCTCAATATCTCACACCTTTGACGTCACAAACATCACTTTCACACACTGGCCTGGTCTACATATGTTCTGACACACTCGGTTGCAGCTCAAGCATTTCTCTGTCAAAGGCAGGAACCAATGATGCAGGGCGTTTGTGTGTGTGGGGGGGGGGGGCAGTGTTTCAGGGTGCACCCTCCTGGACGTTATGGTGTTATTTTAAAGTAGGGAGCTGCAATTGCATGGAACAAGCCCACTTTTTTTTCTAACAGGTCAAACCAAGGACAGCCCCCACAACAGCCATCCGATCCATGGCTGGCCTCCAGAGGTGGCCCTGGTCTGAGACCTGTTTGAAGTTCCACCTGCTGAGAGAACTTCACTCAAGAAACATTGTTGGACTCCTCCCTCAAGGCCAGCGGGTTCAGGAGCTAGGGGCCGCTGTGTGTTAAAGTCAACAAAACAGAATCAGGGAAGTCTTTGTGCTTAGGAGTTGTTTTTTTTTAAGTGTGTTTTTGAAGCTGACCTTTGGCAGGTCAACACTACAGCACCACATTCAGGACAGTGACCCTAGTGAGAGTGACTGTAGAACTACTTTTCTACCATTTTTTTGTTTTTCCTCACCGTTCGGGTGACCTGCTTTGGCAACCAGTGAACATTAGTGAGTCAGTGACTTATTTCACGGCTTAAAATGTCAACCCTGTTACCTTAAGAATCAATTATTGAAAGCAGTTTCTTGATCTTAAAGCTACACTATGTAAAGTTTGGCTCTCTAGCAGTTAATTAATTTGGTTGTGACTGTGTGGATGAATGTGGTTAGGAAATCTAAAAAAGATGTCATCTGAGCGGATAAGTCTTATGCTGTTGTTTTGAGTAATTGGAAACATTGATGCTTTTAAATAAATGACTTTAAGAAATCTTTACAAGTCTCATTCAAGTCTCTTAGCTTCTGCGGATAAAATGAAGCCAAAACATAGGCTCAAGAGATAATCAGTTTAGATGAAAAGGGTTGCAAGCTGACAAATTAGACAGATGAAGGTGTTAATTTGGCAACCCATTAGATTTATAATTGACATGGTCCATTATATATCCAGCACAACACTACAACAACCCATAATGAAATGACCCTTTACATTAGCTAATGCTAACGTCCATTTCAAGGAAAGTCTACTCACTTGGTGGCCTTAATTTTTGCAATGCCTCCAGGCAGTTATTTTGGGCATGCAAGACCAAGTCCTATCTACTTAATATCTGCCAACACTTTATTTTGATGGTCTAGCAACAGACATATTACTGAATATATGTAACTTCGCAAGGATGTCAACTTATCCTACTAACCCAAACCTAACAGTCAACTAATACTCTAATGAGAGTTAGTTGAAATATAGTTGTAAAGTTACTTATAGTAGTGACCATAAGTCATGGAAATGGTCAATCAAAAACAAAGTAACAGTACAGAGTATACAAGCAAAAAGGGAAAGCCTGTAATAAAACCCAAATCAACATTAGCTTGGCTTATTTAAAGATGGTGAGATTTAAAAAAGTATTTAACACCGTCCCAGTTGTGGCTTCTTTCTTACTCATCAGATAAGATATTTTAACTAATAGGTAACCATGTAGCTCTCTAACAGTAGGGTGAGTCAAAGACTTTAGAAATACCAAGACAGTGCACACATATTACGATGGGAGAAAGTGCAATGTGCAATATTGCAGAATAAGTCTTGCTTTCTAAATAAGAGCCAATAGCCAATTGTACTTAGGACTGTACCTATGTGCACTGACTGGACCAGCTTCAAGAATAAGCTTTAAACGTTGTTGAGCATACAAAACTACATTTATGGGATAGTTTGTGTCAGATTGTGTTGCTGATTTGAAATATGTAATTTAAATGTGAGAGTGACAAGCAGTTTTTGAGATTTTAGGATCTCCCCATTTAAGCATAAAGTCTACTAATACTCTAATGACTGATTTGACATGTAGTTGCAAAGTTACTTATAGGTAGTACGATGTCAAAAGTGGACTATCGAAATAAAGTGTTAGCCTGAACTGTACTATAAAAAGGCAACACTGTTACCTCAATGCATTGTTTGCAGGGTTAGCAATAACAGACACAGTGGGTGGGGCGTCAAGCCTCAGAGACGGGGAGTGAAGAAATGGTTTATTAAGTGATAAGCAAGCATAATTTACTGTTATTACTATAATAATGTAACATGTAACAGGGTCACTATAAAACAGAGTGTTATAAGTAACTAATAACTATTGAACATTTCAAATTTGTAGAAATATCACCATTAAAATCTTTCTAATAACCGTCTTATAGTGCCATGACACTGACAAGGCTAGTAATGTATAAATTGATATAAATTGTAAAAATGGTATTTGTAGAAATACATTAAAAGTTTCTAATAAATATCTTTAAGAGTGACCACAAATTCAAAGATAGTTATAACTGTAAAACAGTCGACCATGATACTCTCAACACTGAATGCATAATTAAAACTCAACTTATTCTGTATTAGCTTGAGATAATAAAAACTATAAACAGAAATCTTAAAGTCATAGAAAATTCTTAAGACATTCTTTGTAAAAAGTTTAAAATCGCTCAATATCCTTTTCGAATCGGAAAAGGCATCCGCTTCACACAATGACCCCTGTGTATTCTGAGGGCAACAACGTGTTTGGTATGATTGGTCTGCTTTATTTCCTGTTTCCTGTTTGGAAGGAGTCATCTATCAAATCCAAACAGACAACAGAGTTTTGCCCCATGCTGAATCCCTGAGAAGAGGAAGCCATCGCTCATGACAAACACACAGTAACATTCATTCAGCATGTGTGTTAAAACCTTACATGTCTGAGAACGTGTGTGTGTGTGTGTGTGTGTAAGTATGTTCTCGGCTGAGGTATTCATTTACTCTCATTCTCTTTGTTGGCATGCACTGGACTTCCACCCCCCCTGTTATGCGGTCTCCTGCGGTGGGGTCAACTCCAGCAAGCCACTAAGTCTCTTAGTTTCCACGTTTTTCTCTCTCATGGCGCTCTGAGCGAGTACGGGCTTGTACCACCGCCAGCCTGGGGTCCCGTCTCTTTTCTCTTTAGCTCACGCTCGTGTCTTGACTCTAATGGCTCTCTTAGCACACTGGAAGCGCTGAGGTGGAACATGTTTAGCCCCTTGCTGTTCTCAGGTTGGATGAAGACAGGACACACTCTTTTAGGAGCCCCCCTGAGTTTAGCAGGCCACTGCAGTGCCTGAGGTAAATCTTTCTGCTCCCTGTTATCCATCTCTCTCATCTGGCCCTGTTTATCCATGTGACACTGGACCGGGGTCGACGGTGTATGTGTTTATGGCTTTGCCCGTGTTTCCTCTTGATACTGGGAGCCAAGCACATAAGGGCATTGTTTTAACACCTCAGTGCAGCACTACAGGCAAATTGAACCATCTGCCTTTGTTTTCTTTATTTTTATATTTTAGCATTCATTTCAGGCAGGCAAATGTTGATGTTATGGAAAAAGAATAGAGTGAAATGCTGAATGCTGTCCATTAAGTCTGAGATGAGATGTAGAAGTAATGGAGAGGTTTTCCCTCTCTCGGTGGCGACTTACAGGAGATGTGAGGTGAATATATGTGAAATGCAGCAACTGTGAGGGAACGCGAGAGAAACGGGGGTAATGAACATTGCCATGGGCAGTTAGGTCAAGATGTGAGGGAAACGATGTCAATTAAGGTGGGCAGAATGACTTTTAAACAATCTAATTTACAGCCTGGACAAGCAAAGGGAAATGTGAAGTCCGTGAAGCATGTCAAAAGAAGAACGGTCATTTGGAGCTAAAAGTCAAACACCAACGGCTTGTTTATGGAAATGCAGACTAGTGTGGAAATCAACTTACGGAGGATGCTAAAATATTGCTTTATACTGGAACATAAAAGAGTATTACAAACCTCATGGAATTGTTTAGCAAGCACAGTTTTCTTGTTTTTTTGTGTTGGCACACTTAATATTGAAGCAGGAAGATGTTGTAGGTCATTTTTAGATAGCGAATAGACTTTAGTTTTCGTCACAGCTATGAGCCATGACGTACTACTTGCTATTGCTAGTCGGATATGGAAGTCTGCAATATCTGGAGATTACTATCCATTAGCATTCCCATTTATCTTCCAAAATCTTCTTAAGAAAGAAGTTAAGAGAATTCTTAAGATCAATTTTAAGACGTTCATCAGAATGAGCCATTTCTTAAAGAGCCATTTCTACCTGATTTAGCCCATAAAAATTAGTTTTGTTGGTATAAATCAATGCATATAGGATGTTTTAGTGGTTAAATTATAGTTTTGACTCTTATAAAGCTAGTTAATTTAGATGTTACCATTTTTATGTTACCTTTTTTTTCTCAGTGTAAGTGCACTTAAGAGGCTCTCAAGTATATTCTTAAAAACATATTTTGTTCATTATGTCAATGTTTGGCGGTTCTTGCCAAAGACTCGCTGATCAATTCAATAAAAAAAAAATCCCTCGAAGGCCATCTTTTTTGAACTGCTTGCAGATTATTGTAATAATCAAAATAAATGCATACTATTTTCATCACAATTGAGCACTGTCAGAGTAATTGTGCACATCCCTAGTATAATATACATTAAAAGGACAGAAACTTCTTCGTTAAGAATATCTTAATATATCATAACCAAATAAAATATATTTTAACCAAAGTCTTATGAGATGAGGGTGAGTAAATTAAAACAACAACAATAATAATAATAATCATCATAATCATCATAATTTGTATGTGAATTATAGCTTTAATATTTGAAAAAACCCAATAATTTCATTGAACGTCTTACCTTTGAGAATTTAAGACAAGTTGGAGTTTAACTTTAACAGGTTATTTACGATGTTTTTTTCAATAAAATTTGGTTCTTAAGAATGTTGAATGTGAATTCGACCTCAGATTACAGAATCTTGCAGCTGGGACTAATGAGGGACCATGCTAGGTAGCAAGTTATTCTCATTCTACAAAGTATTGAATGGACTATTCGCGCAACTACTTCCGCATTCTACTCAGTAGGCCTACAGCTCTGGAGTTTCCGGTCAGCGTTTAGCACACCACAGACCGTTTCTGCATGAGAAAGCAGATTATTACTATGTTTTAGGGCTGGCGATTAAAACAAAAAACAAAAACAAACAAAAAAAACAATTAGTCATATTCTCTGCATTAACATGAATCATCTTCAACCTGCTGAAATGTTCCTGCATATATTTCTCTTCCAAATATGCATTCTAAATAATAAATAAATATATTTCCCCACTAACCTGCCGAGGTCCAGTGCTTGTCTTCACATTTTTATCTTACTGATCATATTTCATACCTGTTGAATTTACAGTTTTAAATGAATTTGACTGATAAAGACCCTTACGAAAAACAACCATGGTTTTACTATAGTAAAAGTAGTAACCATGTTTTGTTTTGTTTTTTTGTTGCGGTTTACCATTTGTATAACCAAATTTAAATACCATGGTTAAACTATGGTTAGTGTAGCAAAACCCGAGTTAATTTGTGATTTATTATGGTTTTATTTGTAGTAAAACCACAACTAATTTTCGCCATAAACATTATTGCTTGTGTGTGTTGGTGCTCCTATTCCAAAGTTTAAAATGGTTGAATGAATGTGCGGTAACTGCCTTAAAGAAATTTAATGATGTTAAATATTTAATTAATTTTGAAACAGTAAAGCGTTGACAGTGAGACTATTGAATATTCATATTTTGGCATTGCATACAGTGAAATGATTGTGAATGAAAAATGGCACAGAATAGTGACTAACATATTTAATACAGATAAATAAAGGTTCATTCTGATCTTATTCATCAGATCTCACACATTCTGCAGCGTCGCGATTACTAGTTTAAGGCACTGACACCCTGTGGTGAAACAATCACATATGTTTACCAGCCACTACTTTGTCAGATCGACTTATGTTGGATTAAAACTTCAAGTTTTTTTTAAAACGAGTTTTAAACGAGTTTGTAAAATTCTGCATTACCACAGTAATCATCAGAATATCTCTTCCCGTGTCTCTGAAAATGTCCGAATTTTGAAACCATCCCGTGGAATCTAATTTTAATAGGCATTTAAGTCAACTACATGATTACGGCACATTGAAAATATACATAACCGGAAATAACTGAGCTGTATTATTTCAAAATGGAAGTGCGTCACGAGGTTCAGTGCAAGTAGTCCATTGGGCAGGAACTTGGCCATGCCCATGAGTGCAGGATGACGTCATCAATAATTCTAGTCTGTTTTTCTAGAATAGGAAGACTATCATTTTTAATGAGAATATCTTCCAAAAGTTACTTTGGTCTTTTTATAGGTGTAGTATAGGCTAACACACTTGAGAAAAAAAAAACACAACCCCCCCGCCCAGTATTGTTTTCATGGAGTAATATTGTCTTTTTCGTACTTTAGAAATTGGTGAGTTTATGTTGAACTATTTTCATTTACCCGTTCAGGTACAAATGGTACAGTGTTTATAACTGTAGCCTCATTTGCTGTAATTAGATACCAGCATCTGTCAAACCTTTGAAGAGTATTTGCTATTCAGTTCTAGCTCCTCAGTGCCAAATAATATTTTCAAAAGGTCATAATTATTTGTGGTCACGCTGCTTTTCACAAAACAGATGGAGACAATCTGAGTCAACATTTTTCAATTAAAAAAGGAACACAAACAAACAACAGGGGTAAGACATACATACACACATATTCATACACTATGCAAACACAGAGTTTTACACACGCAAGGCTGGAAACCCATAAATAATAACTTTCTTTAGCCTGTGAAAGTGCTTTTATTATTTGAAGCTTTTATGTTGCTTTGTCCAAGAAAGAAAATATGATTCATAGGCATTTAATCACATGAGTGATGGCATATTGCAACACAAGGTTGCTCTCAACTTATAAACATGTGACATTATAGCAATAATCTGTAGAATGTGTTCTACTGACAAACTTTAAAAAGACATGCAAACATGAACAAAACCTAAAACAGATGTGACAAAATGCTATCCATTTTACATAAATTGAGAGCAGCAAATGATTTACTCTTACAAAAACGAAGTCAACTAAACTAAAGTTCAAGTATTTTGTGTCCATCTAGTTTTTCTTTTGTATTCCAAATATACTGTGAAGTATACTACAAGTGAACGTAAAGATATACTGTAAGTTTACTAGCTATACACTTCTATCCAACGGCTTAGTTTATGAAAGTACACTTTGACATATACTCTCAGTAAACTACTAGATTAATAGTTTTTATATTATATGTATACGTGTACGTTTTCTTTAAGTGAACTTTACATCATAATAATACTTTACTATTTATATACTATTTGTAGAATACTACTAGGTTCTTCTTTAGTTATTACTTTTTATACTTGAAATATACTGTACCTTTAACTACTTTAGATAGACTTGAATGTTAACTCCTATGTACACTACAATTGGATTTATGCCAATGATTTATGTATTACACAAAACGACTTGTTGATGTTTTGTGATGAGATTTAAAATGATATATTCTGGTGATGACTTACAATAGAAGCCAACAGCCTATGAATCAAGTCTGTTACAATACTGTTAGACCTTGGAAGAATTTTCACTAAAATTAGCCAAATCTGCTTCTGTGTATATGTTAACAGCACTATGTACATAAAGATCAGGTTCAGTTTCAGCTGTATTTACTCTAAGCTCTTCCACCCCAATGCTGACTTCATATTACTTTGAACATGTAAGTTTATGAGATAGTATGTAAAACAAAGTCTGGAGTACTACCTCAAAGAAGTCAATATGTGTAGAATATAGTATTTAATAGGCCACTCAAAGAAAAGACTGAATGCTAAATAACTAAGTTATACTTGATCAAAAGATTAAGCTACAAGCCAAATATACTTAGACTTTTCTATATACTTTATCAGTATAAGCTTAAGCATTTATACTTGCGAGTTCATCTGTTTTGGAGGATGCGTGGCTTTGTGATTTGCAGGGAGGGTGGGAGCTTATGCTTTCAAAGCTAGCTTGCTATTGCTAGCCTCTCCGAAAATCCCCTACCCTGCCTTTAAGTAGTAATCTGTTACATATATATCTGATAAGTGCATAAAAATACTTCTAGTAGCACACTTGAATAAACATATTTTTTGTAAGGTAAGAATGACAACGAAACATTTACACCCAAATTCCTCCTGGTCACACTTTGCTGGTGTCTGTGTTTAACTTCCTGTGCTGATGATATGAATCGTTAGGGATGAATCTCAGTACACACATGCATGTGTTACAATGCAAGGCGTTTTTTAGAAAATACTGCACGACACATAAACAGATATGTAAGTATATACAGTTAAACAAAGTAGATCCGCCTCATGGCCCAGCCCCCCCACATGCCATGTATGCTATGAACATATGGTAAAACGCTGCAGTCAACCTGCACATGAGATTCATGCACTCTTTGCCGCTCTCTACAAGACTGGTGCAAAGTAAAACCAGCAAAAAATAAACAGTTAAAAGTGAGAGGTGAAAAAAAAAATCAACCTTTCATACAATAACAAGCCATGTCAGCCATTGTGAGTGACAAATCAGCATGGTGCATGGCACAGGTTTCCCGAACGTTGGAAGAAGGGTCTGACAGCCGTTTGAAAATGTCCTCAGAGAACAGCTTCCTCTCTCGCTCCCCCACTTGTAGGGATGCTGGTGCATGGCCCCTCACAAAGGGAGAAGACATTATGTTCTGTTCCAGTCCTCTGTCAGAGCGCAGAGTGCTGATTTAGACATAACGAACAGAGACACAGATGCTGGAGTCAAGCTCTTCCTGTGTGTGACAGAAGGAGGAGCAGAAGGCCAAGCAGCCAGGCCGGAGCTGACGCTGGCCGATACTCAGACCTTAGCGTGCTGGCATGAGCATAAGCACACAACACGCATCGTATGTTTTCGAAAAAATTCAGTCAAACACACAAAAAACTCTGGGTAGTAGGCCATATGACACATTAACCAACACACAAAAACTCACAAACTTGTACATATTGAAAGTACTCTGATGGTAACATGATTCAGTGGTGCTAGATGGTAATGCTGTGGTACTTTTGTGGAACACAGTCTGTTATTATTATATTATTTCTAATTTAGAACAACAGCAATGCCATTGAAAGTATAACATACAAGCTAAAGTTACATTTGTGACAAAAATAAATGCTAAAATAAATGCACTACAAGTAAAAATGTATAAAAAAAAAA
>NW_015558571.1:186024-196125 GCF_001515605.1 Sinocyclocheilus anshuiensis | reverse complement strand
TATGATTTTTTTTAAAAAAATACTTTTATTCAGCAATTCAAAAAACCCAAAAAGTAACAGTGAAGACATTTATGTTACAAAAAAAAATGTTAGTAATGTTTCATATTTCAAGTACATGCTGTTCTCTTGAACTTTGTGTTCGTCAAATAATTATTAAATGTAGCATAGTTTCCAATACATAAATGAATAGATAAATAATATTTCATTCATATTAGAATGATTTCTGAAGGATCATGTGACAATGACACAATCGATTACCCAATGAGTAATGAAAAAGACTGGAGTAATGGCTGCTAAAAATTCGGCTTTGCATCCAAGGAACAAATTCTATTTTTAAATATATTCAAATTGACAACAGTTATTTTAAATTGCAATATTTCACAATATTACTTATTTTACTGATCATACTATGAACTCTATATTATTGTTTTATTTAAATTAATAATTATAAGAAGAAGAAGAAGAAGAAGAAGAAGAAGAAGAATAGTAGTACTATTATCATGTCGTAAAAACAAGGTCACAGCAAATTGACCATGATATTTACATGGTATGGGTTATGTGAAAAATGCTACAATTAAATAAAAATAAAATAAAATACATGGTACTTTTTTGTAAGTGCATGCACTCAGAAACGCATGTACACACAGAAATTCAAGTCATTTACTTTTAGAAAAAGTTGCATAAAGCACACACCGCAGACATGCGTGAAATGACAACGCACAACACACAGGGGAAGTATGTTCCATCTCACATTAATTGATTCATGCAGCTCAGAAACACTGTTAAAACATTTACAAACCCATGATGACTCAAACTTGAGACTGGTTACTCATTGCTGCGTTAGCTGGTATCAAAAGCGCACTGAGAAACACTATGAGTAGTACCTCAGAAATAACTGTAACAAGCATCCCCCAGAGGACTCACTCTTATTTAACTGCTAAATTGACCTGAATGTCATCTGGCGTCTCAGAGGGAATCACTCTCCATTTCTGAACGCCGCGCACATGCTTGTAACTGCTTTGCTCTTCACAACATCTGCAGCTGATGCAGCGGAGCAAGTTTAGCTCCACCACCCAGTGAGAGGCGCATAGACCCCATCAGTAAATCTAACAGCTTACCGCCATCAGAAAGACAAGTTACTTACAGTCAGGCCAACTGTGTGTGCAATGACCGTGTGTCTGTGTGAGAATGTTACAGCCAAAAAATGCACGACTCAAATCTTGACACATTCCAAAAGTAATTGAGATGTCACATCAAGACACCAATTATGACCATAAAACATCTGAAAGATGGAAAAAGTGTCATAAGTTGTTGTTCAGTTCAGTGTGCCAAAGTTTGGTGGCCAGAGTCCGCAGAACGAAGAAGGCCAATGGTTTGTTTTCATCATAAGATCTGAGCATACAATCCAACTGATCGAAATGAAAAGATTAATTGGAAAACGAATATGACAATTCTAAGACAGTTTGAATTAAATTTCTCGAAATGTCTGTTAAATAGAAAAATAATCGCCAAGTAAATATTTGAATCCTACTGCTTTCTCAGTTTAAACAAACTAACTAACTAACTAACTAATACATAGATAAATGTGGACAGTGCAAGACAACGTTGAATCTAATTCAGAAATATGTATTTGTTGGTGAAAGAATGGGTATTAAGCTAATATGTAATGTTTACACAATATAACATTTTATTAGTTTCAAATTCTCGTCTCTTTTGCCAAGTAAAGCTAGCACTATGAGAAGAAAGCTTTTTTTGCTACATGTTTAGATATGTCAGAAAGGCAAACTTGTCAGTTATGCACTGAGGTGCCTTGCTGAGATGCCTAACTTTGTTAGTCTCCATTTCTCTGAAAAGACTTCATGCTGCCTTGATAAGGTTGACACTAAAATGGCACTTTTGGTATGTGCAGAAATATTGGAATTCATCTAATGCACATGTATATGGATATCTTGAGCAGATTGCAGTGTTTACGGTTATTTCCATGTTATAAGGGAAATAATGAAATGCAACTAAGCATAATACTACTGCCTTCTTGTGCACCTGGAAACTCATACCTCCAAATCAAGCAGTGATTATTACAAGATGACACGCATTCAGGTTGGATACATAACACTGAAGTAGCTTCAACAAAACAAGAAATATCCATTGTGAACACTAAAACTAAATAGCTACATCAAAATTCAAAATGATGACAATTATTCATTTCTGACACTTATCTATAGTGTATATGGAACCAAAAATAAATGTTTGAGTTACATAAAGCAAACGGTCAAAGTCAAGTGATTAACTTCACACTTGTTGTCTATCAGCTGTTGGGTACATTACAATTCTAAAATGATTAAAATACAGATTGTAAAATAAATATAACTTGCAAAATCATTAATTATAATTCACTACACACTTGCGTTCCACTTTATAGGTATATTTATATTCTCTATAATAAGTGTTTTTGCAATGTTTCAATTCACGTCACATTACTTTGATCCCAAGCTGTGTCCTGAGCATACATTCTGTTGTGGGTGCTGCTGGAGTAATCTTGGTGGAGTTTGAGCTGGCTATTCTTTATATCATCTTCAACTTGTTTGGACCATGTTTTCTTTGGCCCAGATCTTTGTACCATCCATTTGGTCGATGCTAGAGGAGTTGACAGGGCAACCGAAGGTTGTGCATTTTAACAGACATGGCAAAACCACTGTAGGCATCTCGACTGCTTGGCATCTTCAATTGCCGGTTGGTTGTCGCATTGTGTTCGAATAAACTCATTCTGGAGTCAGACATGTACGGAGACACCAAGGATTTACCATAGACATTGCATTTGGAAAAAAATCAAGCTGTGATTTGAGCAGGGTTCATATTTCGAGTCCAAATAAATCAAATTGACACGCACCTTACGGTGTCACGATTCATGTATCATCTAAAATAAAAGTGTCTACGTGAATACATCTTTGCTCTGCCATTTGCGTGGTCGGAACTCATAATTACAATATTTTTTTGTCTAAACTCATAAGAATAGTTTGCTTCACATGACTTTCATGGTTGACAGCAACGGCTTCTTGTCCAATCAAACTCTGCAGTATTTTAGAGAAAATTCGCAACCACTCAAGATATAAACGGAAATGCTAATGGATAGCTTTCTCCAGGTATTGTGAACTTCCTGAGGTAAAAAGAGGTGAGATATTATGCTACAAGTAAATAATATGTTAAGAATCTGCAATCAGATTGAACTAAATTTGCATTGATTGCACTGGACTGATTGCACAGACACTATTGGAAGAGAGCTGAACTGGATGATTACATCACTGAATCATCAATGAACTGACTTTAGCTTGAAAAAAGCTTGCTTAGTTGGGGACACTTGACTGATTGCACAGACACTATTGGAAGAGAGCTGAACTGGATGATTACATCACTGAATCATCAATGAACTGACTTTAGCTTGAAAAAAGGACTCTGTTATTGTCTTCTTGCATTATTGGCAAACTATTTTCCTGTTTAACACTGTAAAGCTGCTTTGACACAACCAGTATTGTATAAAGCGCTATACAAATAAAGGTGACTTGACTTGACTTGATGAAAATCTTTGAATGTAAACATTGTTAGTGAGAAGAGGAAAGCAGGATAAAAGGGTTATGGAGGGTTAAAAAAACAAGCCGTGGGAAATGAGCAAAAGAGAGAGAGAGAGAAATGAGAGAATGTAGGGGAAAGAGAGACATTAGTGGCTTCAACCAGCTGCCAAATGATGGTTGTGATTGCCGGAGTTGGAGTGTAGAAACAGAAGGTGTGAGGGGTGATTATCCAGCCTCCATCCCTGATGAACAGATGTTAATAACAAAGCAGCACATTCATTGTGTTTAATAGCCAAATGCAGGAGGCTAGGCTGGGCCTATCTCTCCTCCTCTCCCAGAGAGATGGGCTTGGTGTGCTCGCGTTGGCAGCTAGCTAGTCATAATGGGCCAGATATTTGCAAGAAAAGGTAATGATAATCAGTCACAGAGCTGAACGCAAACACAGATGATGGAATCGTGGAACAGAAATGCAGACGTCGTGCCCTTGGTTGCTTTTTTTATTGTCTTTAGCCACGTCCTAAATGATAAGTTATTAAAACCGTGTGAGGTAGTTGCCAAATGTGGCATTCATATGGAGTTACTCACAGTATGGCCTCGTGTCAAGCATGACGTCAACACCGAGGGATCTTTGGAGAGCGACCGAGGGTGTGAAAGCAAATGGGTTTGGACTGCTTTCCTTGTGAAACAACACACCGAGGCGACTGACGCAGGCAAGCACAACGAAGGGTTAACAGGCAGTGCAAAAACGCATTACGGCAGCATCCGTGTTTAGCTTGTTTATGAAAGATAAAGTGAACACCCAACAGCTGCAAATGAAATGGCATTCCGTGTTCCATAAGAGTACACAATTTACTTATAAAACATTAAAATGCCACCAAACGCCATGAATTATTGAAACGGTGCAGATACGGCAAATTGAATAGCTTTGCTGTGTTTCTCTGAGCAGGAAGGCCCCATTTGTCATGTAACTATTGTGTCTTTGTCTTTTAACTCAGCATTTTATTTGCAGTACTATGTAATTCATTTTGGATAAATGCATCTACCAAATAAGTTCAACCAAGAAAAGTTGCCTCTCCAAGGAAGCTAAAGGGGGTTGGTGGTGACATCTCCTGACCCTCCAAGGTAAATAGGACATTCGCAAGGTGGAAAGGCAGTATTTTATGCCTGACGATCCCACACTTATGCTCTTGAAATGACGCCTTGTGTCCAAAAAGAAGAGGCCGTGGTAATGGCTGCACTTGAGAGATAAGGAGGCAGGGCAGGCACTCTGACTGGTAGGCCTTTGTAAGGACTAAATGTCCTTTATTGTGTCAGTCAGATTACAGAGTGTGAGGACCACAGAGAGACGGATGATTAGATGAAGGACTCATGCCTGTCTAAGTGTTTCTTCCCCGTGACATACAAAGGGCGCTCTAGAAAATGTGAAATATTTTACATAATGATTTTCAATTATGCATAAACATTCAGAATGTGAGAGGGGGTCAGACAGCATATTTGTTCTTTTTGAAGGTGTTAAATGAAATGTGGCTTGTGTGTGGGGGTGTCTGTGTGTGTGTGTGTGCGTGTCGCAGCCAATGAGAGATGCTTGACACAATGTTTCTTTAATCTACATGCGCACATCTGATTGCATTGCAGAGTAAGGAGCTTGTGTGCGCTCTCTCAGAATCAGGCCGTAATGGTCAGAATAAATCTTGTATGTGAACCTCAAGAATGTAATTTACACATTTGTTGGTGACATTTATGGATTTTCTATAAAATTTTGACATGTCATCTTTTTATCCTATAGAATTTTGACATGGACTTTTTTTTTTTTATTCCTTGACAGTGTCAGTGTATTTACTAATTTGCCCTATATTATCATCACTATTTTTATCATAATTATTTTCCATTTTTGTTAAAAATGTATTTAATGTATACATTTTATTTTATTAAAAATGTATTTAATCACTTGATTAAGCAGGCTTTTTTCATACATACAACACTAATCAAAAGTTTGGACACATCTGAAAGAATGAATCTCTTGATCTAAAACACTATGACTGATTGGTACTAGTGTTGTTTTCTCAAGGGAAGTAGTGTGAAATCTATCCAGAAGGCATCGACAGAAAAGTGAAAATGCCATGCTTGTTAAAGAATCATAGCTATTTAATGTGCAAGTTAAAATTGCTCACCTAAACACACATATAACATACAGTTATAGTTATGCATATTGAACCTAACTTATTATTCTATTTGTATATGGGAACCGAGCACGTGAACATTACTGAAACAAACATTTGTTCATAATGTCTTCTTTGAAACTGAATCCAGGTCATTTTGACCCCCCTTTAAGTATCTTTACAACTTTTTTGGAAGGTTATGAAGGGTTAAATATATAACTAATACGTTTCATAGCAATCAACTGAAACATACAATATCAGTCATTTTTATTTTTATTATTTTTTAAAATGTATTTATTTATTTATAATTTATTTATTTTTCAGGCAGACAATATTACAAATGAGGTGGCTGATGTGCAGCACAACAACATTAAGGATCGGTTTGTCAGTTGTACCATAACAAACAAATGTATAGCCAGATTTCATAATGGGACAACATGTTGTTTTTTTTTTTTCTCTAGCCAGAATTAATTCTTGTTATTTTGAAAAGTGTACATGGTCAGTACATTATCTAGTCAAGCACCAATCAGAGTAACTTTGTATCCTACAATATTTGTATAGTAGAATAGTGAAACAATTTCACACATAATATTAGCCCCACCTGTGGATAAACAGAAAGGAGGTTAGAAGCAAAATAATATTTAAATGAGTATGCCAGAATCTTAAGTTTCACTTCATCTATATGTGGTGTTGAAAAAAAAAAAAAAGACAATGACAGCACCAGAAAAAAAAATGGCATCCTTCAACTGTAAGCTGCGTCACATCGCAAAGGGTGCTTGCACTGTAGAGATCTTCGTTGATTTTAATGCGTGCGATCTTGTTTTGTTGCATCGTGCTGTTCGCATTCGCAGTCTTAATGATTTCACAACTGTTTTTTCTTCCACAATGGCGAATAACATTGAACGCATCACAACACTGTAACAGGGGTCATGAAACATGAATAACCCAGAGCAGCACGGAGCCATTCCGATTTCATGATGACAACGAGGATCCTCTCAATATTCACACCAATACAATTGAACAAAGTGAAAGAGATGAGGGCAAGTGGAGAAAAAAAGCACCCTGATGAAAGTGGAGGCCGTTATTTGCAATTGAAAGAATATGAGGATAGTTAGTGACTGTATTCCCAGCGGATGCCTGGCTGTCACGGGTGTGGAGCTCCACTGTTTAATGTACACTCACGCTCCATCACCCTTCCTGTTCCATTATTCCAATCTCCAAACTGCCGTTTCATGCACACTTGGGCCGACCCCATGCTGCTCCCGCTATTTATTGAATAGATTTTTTACTCCAAAAACATTTTTCCACCTGACCTGCTACTTACAACTTCCGTGGCCATGAAAGCATGCAAGAGGGAGAGAAAGAGAGGAATAGATGAAGAGGGAGGCAGATAAAGAGAAAAAGAAGGAGAGATGAGGGAGCAAGACGGATCCCTCTGCTCGGTGACGGCGTCCATTTGTTTGACTCGCATCTTGAGTTGATTTGGGTGAGCTAACACGAAATAAACTAACAGAGAAAGTCGTTTATTTCCTTTTTATTTTTTTTATGTATTGTAGGAGGCCATCAACGCTCTCTCTCTTGTTCTCATGAAAAATAAAAGTGGGGAATAGGTTGTCCCCAGCTGTGAGGAGATGTTCAGAAATCATAGAGAGGGTAAGTACACACAGCCTGGCCCATTATTCAATACCTATGGACTAGATCAATTTTAAAGATTGCTGATAAAAACCACACCGATTGTGGATTAATCTAGAAACATATGTTTAGTGAGAATGCAAACACAAATACTTGGTACAATGCACAAACTCATTGTACATAACGTTTGTCATGGGCTATGACCGTGGCAAACTCCAGGACTCAAGTGGGCGACAGAATTTCCTTCAAAGGTCTGTGCCATCAAACCAGATGCTATCATGCAGGTAGCTATATGTAGACATGTCGATAGTTGCTCAGCAAAATTTTCTTCAAACTGTTCCTTTGAAAGAGAAAACTAACCATAGAACACAACTAGTATTAAAGTGGCTATAAACAAGTTAACAGCTTAAATTAACTTTACCATGACAGTAGTTGACCTCAAAGTCAAAACTGACTGTAGAAAACAACTGTTTACACTAACGCCAATAATTCAAGCTAGCTATAATTTTTTGACACATTGACAGCTTTATCTAACTTAGCATGGCTTTCCTCAAACTGTTTCTCCACCCTGACAGTTTACACTAATTCTAAGTATTACAGTAACTAGCTATAAACCTATTGATAGTTTAATTAACCTAGCTTAGCTCTAACTCTAAGTTTGTTAGAGCTAAGCTAGGTTAATTAAACTATTAACAGTTTAATTAAACTATCAACAAGCAGAATTGTCATTTCTCCACCATGACAGTAGTTGTGTGGAGAGGGAAAACTGACCACAGATGAAGACAACTGGTATAAACAGTAGCTAACTATAAACATGTTGACAGTTTAAGTAATTTAGCTTGGCTTTATCTAAATCCACAATATTCTCTTCTCTTTCCCTAGCATGCCAGTTCATATTAATGCAAGTATTCAAGTAGCTAGTGATAAACATGTTGATAGTTTAAGTAACCTTTGAACCTTTAAAAAGAAGCAAACTTTAGCATGGTTTAAAAAAGTTTAAAATCATAATTTAAAAGAATATACAGAAGTGTGAGCTTAATGTACTGTTTTCAGACACTACATTTCATGTTTTCAATTAATTGAAAATGTATTATGGTTCATATTTATAGTAAATGCAATTAGCTGAATTTTAGAGTGCTTTTGACTCACTTACTGTAAATAGGATGTAAGTGAAGAAAGGGATAGTAGTTCACCCAAAAATGAATATTCTGTCATTGTGACAGGTGTGTAGCCCACCTCACATGTTTAGTCTCTACCACTGTTTTATTTGGTTATTTTTGTTATATGTATTTAAATTTGCTTTACTGTTTATCGGTTAATGGTTAAATTGGTTATTTGTTACTTTAAATCCCCTTATTTATTATAAAAAAACACACACAAGGCAAGGAGTGTTGAACAATTTATTGAACATAGAAGGGTGCACACTTCTTAGGTTTCTTTGTCTGTACTTTATAGTGATGTTCGGTTCTTGAACGAATCGTTCTTTTGAGCCGGTTCTCAGGAAGTAACCGGTTGAGCCGGTTCACAAATCGAACTGAATCGAACTTTAGTTCCGGGTTTATGACGCAGTACGCACAGCCGAAGTAGCACGTCCAACTCAAAAAGAACTGAATGAGCCGGTTCAGCCAACTGTCGAAGTTTGCCAAGAATTACCGAGGACTCAACAAGAACCGAATGAGCCGTGGTGAAGTTTGCCGAGGATTACTGAAAATTCTGATGAGTGAGTTGACGATACTGTGCAAGCCTGAGGCGCGTACTGGAAATATGCTTGTTTATTATGACTATTATTAATTTACATTTTACTAAAACCTGCAAAAACCTTTCTGTCGAGTGATGTAAATACATTTTACAATAGTGCATGCATATTGCATTTTATATTTAAAGTTGCTTAAGCGAAATCAAGGAGTTTATAAGACTGGTTTATTCATTCTTTATACTGTAGACATGCAGAACATATCCACGTTTGTGCATCAATGTCTGTAATGTGTGCTGTAGGTGCAAAACATTTAAGAATCTTATCCAAGTTGTAGGCTAGTCAATATTGGTCAGTCAGTCGTATCTGAGGATCCGCGAATGAAACTGTGACCACAAACACCATCACATTAATTATATGACAATAATCAGCAATATGCTTGCACACAAATAATTTAATTTTTTAATGTTTCAGTATGCATTGACACAAATGACTTATTTGATTTTTTCATTGATACAATATGGCACTGAGTTGTTAGAAAATAAATGCATAGAGACGTTTTTGCTTGATGACGGCAGGTACCGATGAATTGGCTTTTTGAACCGGTTCAATAAGTCGAACTGTCCCCAAAGAACCGGATCGCGAAAATGAATCGGACTTTGCATCACTAGTACTTTACCTGAGTCCTACAGTGCGTTCCAAACGGGATATATTGCCCTCTGTAGGGCCCTTCGGAGTGAAAACAATCATGGCCGCCATATTGAAGGGTCGTTCCAAACCGAAGTGCTCAAAACTGGCCAATTCAAAGGGCCCTTCGGAATGAAGGATTTCGAAGGGTACAACTGATGGACACTTCGGGCCCCCATGATCCTTTGCGCAGATTCTTTGCATGATGACGGTGCCACCGTGTAGGCACGTGATGATGACGCAGAAGGGCACTTCAAGAAACAGTTGTTTGGTCCCCTACACCCTTCAAAGCTCTCACTCCGGAGGGTAAACCCTTTGAAGGGATTAGGGTATAGGGATGAGCCCTTCCGAATGGAACGCAGGG
>NW_015558571.1:155514-185833 GCF_001515605.1 Sinocyclocheilus anshuiensis | reverse complement strand
CATTTTTTAAAAACCTGCAAAAACCTTTCTGTCGAGTGATGTAAATAAATTTTACAATAGTTTATTGTGCATGCATTTTATATTTAAAGTTGCTTAAGCGAAATCAAGGAGTTTATAAGACTGGTTTATTCATTCTTTATACTGTAGACATGCAGAACATATCCACGTTTGTGCATCAATGTCTGTAATGTGTGCTGTAGGTGCAAAACATTTAAGAATCTTATCCAAGTTGTAGGCTAGTCAATATTGGTCAGTCAGTCGTATCTGAGGATCCGCGAATGAAACTGTGACCACAAACACCATCACATTAATTATATGACAATAATCAGCAATATGCTTGCACACAAATAATTTAATTTTTTAATGTTTCAGTATGCATTGACACAAATGACTTATTTGATTTTTTCATTGATACAATATGGCACTGAGTTGTTAGAAAATAAATGCATAGAGACGTTATTGCTTGATGACGTCAGGAACCGATGAATTGGCTTTTTGAACCGGTTCAATAAGTCGAACTGTCCCCAAAGAACCGGATCGCGAAAATGAATCGGACTTTGCATCACTAGTACTTTACCTGAGTCCTACAGTGCGTTCCAAACGGGATATATTGCCCTCTGTAGGGCCCTTCGGAGTGAAAACAATCATGGCCGCCATATTGAAGGGTCGTTCCAAACCGAAGTGCTCAAAACTGGCCAATTCAAAGGGCCCTTCGGAATGAAGGATTTCGAAGGGTACAACTGATGGACACTTCGGGCCCCCATGATCCTTTGCGCAGATTCTTTGCATGATGACGGTGCCACCGTGTAGGCACGTGATGATGACGCAGAAGGGCACTTCAAGAAACAGTTGTTTGGTCCCCTACACCCTTCAAAGCTCTTACTCCGGAGGGTAAACCCTTTGAAGGGAGTAGGGCATAAGGATGAGCCCTTCCGAATGGAACGCAGGGCTAGAGTATCTGGTCCATGGAGTGAACGACTGCATTCCATGTGTCACCAAACAATGGGAGAGGCGGGGCTTCAGTTCCCTAACTTATGCTGTGCCAGAGGATATTGGACTGTACCATCATTGTTCAAACTCTCAGGGGGATCCTTTACTTCATTTCATTTAGTTGTTTCTTTGTTAATTTGTTTGAACAGTTTCCTTATTTTGATTTAGGTAACTGGTTGTATTAAGTTAGTTAATGTTCAAATGTATGTTTAGTTGTGAATATTATTTGTTATTTGGGGTTTAGTTGTTAAAGTGCTATCTGATTGTTTACCTTTCATTTTGTTAGGTAGAGGCTACATGGGTATATCTAGGCTGCTGGCACTACCAGGCGGTCTGTAATTCATCCGGGCTGATTCCAGTTCTTCCATTGTTTGTATTTTTGTTTGTTACTTTGTTAGCAGGGCATATTTTTTTTTTGTTTGAAGGCCTGTTCAGTTATTTTTCCTTTATTTTAGTTGAGCTCATAGGGATTATGTTGGACTGGACTTTTGTTATATCTGCTCCTGTGGATTGTATTATCATTTTTGTTTGTTTTTGATGGAAGAATAAATCAACCATTTTTGCCTACAACTGTCCTGTTGTTCTTGGCCACCACCACAGTCATCATGAACTCACCCTCAAGTTGTTCCAAACCTGTACAAATTTCTTTCTTCTGTTGAACACAAAGTAACATATTATGAAGAATGTTGGTAATCAACAAGTTGATGGTAGTCACTGACTTCCATAGCATTTTTTTATGCCTACTATGGCAGTCAATGGCTACCAGCAACTGTTTGGTTAACAACATTCTTCAAAATATCTTATTTTGTGTTCAACAGAAAAAATAAACTATACTGCAGGTTTAAAACAACTTGAAGGTGAGTAAATTACATTTTGGGTGAACTATCCCTTTAAGTACGTTGTTATATGTAATTTCATAATTACTGCATTAAAGAGAAAATTGCCATATAGAAATATTCTATTAACAGGTGTTAATTTTGTTCAAAACCTATTTAAAGCAAGTTCTATAACTCAAAATTTAATTTAGTCTTTCTTTCATGAATTGTATTGCTGTAAAACTAGAGATTAGAACTGTCTATTGTGCCACTTTTAAATTGTGCGGCTGCACGGAGAGCAGCCCTAGTGTAATGCCGCCTCATATGGGAGTTGGCGGGGGAGCTCGTGTGAGGCGTTTGTATGGAGGAGATTAGCGCTGGCTCTTCCCTAAAGGCACTGATTGTTTTTCGTCCACAGAGCCTCCCTGCCTGGCTGAGCTAGAGCGAATCCAAGTGCAAGAAGGAGCCAAGAAGAATCCAGGTAAGAATGAACGCTCCGCTGAGACTCGCTGTACTATCGCGGGAAGAGCAAATTAAGGTGTGAAGGAGAGGAACAAAGGGAGAACCAGAGAAAGAGGTTATATAGAATATATACAATTTGTAGAAGAAAGAATGGAAGAAAGAAGGTCTGTAAAAGGAAAACGAGGCAGAAGGGAGGTAAGATGTAAACTCTGAGAAACAAAGAGGCTTTGCGGCTCTGGCAAAAGTGACTCTAGAGGAGATTCATTTAACAGATGACAAGCACAAGGCTGAGATTAGCCCCTAATCAGGTGTGTGGATTAGAGCGGCGCTCATGGCTGTGGGCAGTGCTGCATGTTTGGCTGCAGCGCTCTTAGGACTCTCCAAGGACATGCTGCAGATGCTTCAGCCTATCAGAGGCAGCCAAAATGCAAACAGCCCCCAAAGCCTGAGAACAAATATCAATGTATATTATACAAATAAAGTGTTTCATTGTTATTGTGAAAGATTAACCCATGTTTACTCTGAGGTGCATTTATTATTAAATCACAAAAGGAAGAAAATCTCCTAATGTAATATCTAAACCTATAAAATAAACCTTTTTTCCCCTATATGATACATATTAAGAGAGTTACACATCTGTGCATTCCAAAAAAGATAATATTAATATTCCATAGTGCATTACCACTTTTGCCAGCCATGTTGAATAAATGTTAAAAAATAGAAAAGATGACAGTCCTAAGAAAAAGCCTAACCTAGAAGGTGCAACCTGTGTTTAACACTATAATGCATTTATAGTTAAATCACAATACAAATTTTTTTTATTTTTACTTCTTATATTCTTTTTTAAAACAGAAATATAATAATTTTCTGCCTTTTTTAATTGCATATTTTGAGAGGACTATACATCTGTCCATTGCTATGCAAGATTATGATCAATATTACAGAGGTTCAAGGAGTATCACCATATTTGTCAGCCTCGTTTAATTTATGTTGTCATAAATATAAAACACAATTACATAAAAAGAAGACCGTCATGTAGAATTATGGGTAAGTGTCAAAGGAAAAGCTTAACCCTAAAAAACAAAAAAAACAATCTGTCTTTAACCCTCTGAGGCATTAATTATTAAATCACAAAGGGAAATGATTATCTATCTATATATATATACATCTATCTATCTATAAATTTTAAAATTTCTTTTTTTTTTTTTTTTTTTTTTTAAATAAAGTCTACTGCCCAATGTACTGACAGGCATTTATGGTAAAATAAAATATACAGAACATCAGTTCTATTGTATGTCCTGTTTTTAAATATATTTGTAATTACACACTTGCGAGGATGAAATTGCAATTTAGTACATTTAAAATATATTAACTTAAAATGTAATATCAAATAATACACTACAGTTAAAATTATAATGAAGTACTTTAGTGCACTTCTTTAAATCACACAATTACATTTAATTTGAATTTTAAATTTAAAATGTACTTTAAAGTAAATCTTTGAATAATTTTTACATTTTTAAAAATGTACTTAAGAAACAGTCATGTAAGTGTACTCTCTCTAAGTACACTTAAGTGGCCTTTTATTTAATTAATTAATTAAAGTAATGCCCCATTTCAAGCAACTAGCTATTTTATGTTGACAATTTCATTAATTAGCTTAGCTTCAACTAACTTAGAATTTAACGTTAAAGCTCAATGAAGCGCCCCTTACGGCTATGCTAAGAATGCATCTTGCATTGAATTACCAATTGTGTTTTGACACATTTCAAAATGCAGTGAATTCAACCATGGGTAGCATGTCAGTTTCATTCACGTTTTGGTGTAGTGTATGTTTCAGGCCAGTCAACAAGAATTGTGCATGGTTTATTTTGTTAAAGTATATATATATATATATTTATTTATTTATTTATTTTTTGTTAGTTATTAGTGTGTGCTTCGGCAGGTGGAGAGAACACAGCTTTTCAGACGTGGTCTAACCCTATCACACACAGGTCAAAAGCAGAAGGGGAAAGATGCGACACTTATCCTACCAGTGCTCAGCCCTGCTTTGTTATGGCTCTGAAAGTGAAGCTTGCCAACAGAATTACACCGGCTTTGTGTAAATAATCAAGGGCTGACCTGTGGGGTTAAACCCCATAATTGAAGTGATACTTCAAAGCGACGACCACCACCTTCACTAGATACTGTGTGTGGGTGTGTGTGTGTCTGTGTGTGGAAAAAGAGGGGACCATTTGAGAGGGACAGCATCCAGTGTGTGTGTGTGTGTGTGTGTGTGTGTGGAAAAAAAGGGGACCATTTGTGTCCGTTTGATTGGACAGGGATGGCTCTGTGGGAAGGTCTCATCTCCCCCTACAGCTGCTCTCTCCATATCCATCTCATAATTTTTCCCGCTCTGTCCCTCTTTCTCATCTGCTCTCTCTCATTAAATGAGTGACACAAATGCAACATTAAGTTGCGTCGAGGCCACAAATGGATAAATAAAATCAAATGATCTGATGTAATGTATTCTTTTCCACCATTGCACAAATGTGTATTGAGAGTCATTTTCCTGGTTGTGGAATGACTGTCTTCAATGACATTTTGTAGACTTCCACATGCATATAGATGACGACATTTTTCACTGCATGTTAAAACAAAAGTTTTAACTTGTAAATAATGTAGGCTTCATTTAAATGGGCCTGACCACACTAAAAGTGCTTTCGTGATAATCTCACAGAGAACACAATATAACGCCACAACAAAATGTGTTGACAAAGAAACGTCTGAGGTTGAAACGAAGACCTAACACCTTTTCATTAATATTCATTGATGTCACTGGGGGGAATTTATCATCATTTATCAACATTTAAGGCTAATTATTATGACTGATGTGATGGGTAAATGAGGTCAGTACAAAGTGTCAAAAACATTACAGACACTGATTTACACAGGAGTTTAGCATATAGAGAGCTTTTTAACATGCCGTTTCACACAGAGGCCTGGTCAAACACAAAACCACAAATCAATAAATGACGTTGATCACCAACTACTGTACAATAAGCCGCAATAGGCCATGATTTTACTACAGTTAATGGGTGTTGTTATACGGCAACACTAAAGCTGTTATAAAACACCTGCAACAGCAATATGATACAAGAATTCATTAAGGGTGCTTTCACACTAACACTTTTGGTGCGCACCCAGGTTCGATTGACGTCAGAGTTCGGTACGTTTGGATGATGTGAACGCGGTCTTCCGAACTCGGGTGCGCACCCGCGAACCGTACCCGAGTCCGCTTAAAAGGGGTGGTCTGGGGTACGGTTCAAGTGAACTCTGGTATGGTTCGCTGCTGATATGAACGCAATCGTACCAAATCACGGAAGTGAACCGCTATTAATGACGTATTATTTGATAAAAATGTGTGTTTGTGTGTGTTTCACTCACTTTCCTGTCGAGCGTGACTGACGCGCTGCAAGCAGAGAGCTGTATATCTAATTTCTGTTCACCTTCAGAGTTCTTTAGTGCATTTGCAGTAAGGCAGACGTAAGTGCCATTAAGTACTGAAGCTTTGGACACAAAACTAACGGTTCAAAAGCATGAATATAAAATTGAAGAGAGCAATGCTACGCATTTTGCCGTCTTCTCCTGCGCCTTCGTTACTAAGCAATGGGGTAAACAGCTGCTGGCTTGATGACGTAAACGAACCGTGGTTCGGACCCAAATAATATAATGTGAACACAGTCCAGCGGGGGCAGAGGGAGGGGGGAGCAATCGAACTCGGGTTCGGACCAAGCAATCGAACCAAGTGTGAAAGCACCCTAAAATGATTATTAATAATTATTATTATGAACAAATCTTCTATCAAGACTACCATGTAGCTAATCAATTTTACATTTATATCTCAACTGTAATACAGTGAATCTTTAGACATAGCACATTAATGTAGAAGTAAACTGATGTCTGGTCACAGGTGTGCATGTATCTATATTATTTTACAACAGATTTCACTCAATCACATTTCAGCGTCTAAACTATTTGTTTTTTATCAAATTAAAGCCTATTTTATATACTTACAATTAGTGGGTCTGATAATGTCACATACAGCAGATAAACTATGAAAGATCCATTTAAATAAATCCAACAATTCAACTGTATTTTGGCACAACATCATCTGTAACTTGGTAAAAACTAGTCAAATTGGATAGATGCCAACATGGGCAGTTTCTGACTTGTCCTTATCCTTGAAAACCATGAAAAAACAACAACACAAGGTGACATAAAATGTGACCTAGACTACATTAAATACATATTTACTTTCAACAAGTGTTGTCTTGACTACAGTGTGTGAATTATTGACTACCAAGACCAAGAATCCATTGGATATTTTTAGATGAACCGATTAAACAGCTCAGTGTTTCATTTTCAAGACATTTTAGTAGCTTAGTATGATAAACAATTATAATACTGTGTTGGGTCACCACATGATGCCCAAGGTGAAATCTGGATCCCGAAGCAAAACCAGTTAAAAATCTCCATTTCATTTTTGAATGTTTTCTTATAGCAATAGTCGAGAGTGCAAAAAAACAGAAGGAAGTGACCATGAATGCTAGCTTAGTGTCACTGTACCATACATTGTGCCAATCCAGTAAAGACCAACCCTGTAAACTCCAGATGTTGGGTTATCTACAAAACAGTCTCCATTTTCAATTTCAATAATTGCGCCCGCACGCAATCAAGCGCAATAAAGAAACGATGTTCTTCAGAGTGAAGAAGTCCAGTTATCCACTGAGCGAAACGCCCATACACAGATAACCGCGAAGACAGACACACATCGAGAAACACACGCACGGATAGATTGATCCCTGGTCCTGCTCTAGCTATGGGCCTCCTTCCCTCATTAATTTTACTGAGTCCTCCAGATGGGAAACAAAATATTAATTTTATTCAGCCTAAGGCGTGGAGCCATGCTAAGGTACTTCGTCAATCAGAGGGCTCTGGCAAAGCCGTAATATCACAGGACGACCGCGGAGGCCTACGGGTGGGCAGAAGCTTCAGTTTGTCATAAATGTAATTAATTGAATGGCGGGGAATGATGAATCGATCAGAACACGTGGAGCAGACGTGACTTCCTTAGAGTCATGGCAACCGCACACCAAATTATGCTAATTAATTGGCTCTACCAATGTGGCTAGTGCTACTACACTGCATGGTACATTAGTCGGTTCATCCAATAAAAAACGCATTCTTTACAAGTGAATCCTTGAGTCACAGTGCTCAGGGAAACTATTCATTTGTAGCACAGATGTGAGTCATTTTGCAGCCTGTTTCTGGCGGAAAGCGGCATGGGGCGAGTCGCATGTATGAGCGGGGTTGGGCAAAGGAAGAAAGAGACAAAAAGAGATAGAAATAGTGAGAAAAAGTGAGTGGGAAAAGGCTAGAACAGATGAGACACACTCTCTTGACCGTGACCACAATGACATCTGGTATGGAAGCAGTACAAGTGTTGTTCATTGAAATTCTACTGTTGCCTAAAACTGATCATCTCAAAGCCCTGTGTCCAACTATAATGTCTCTTTTTTTTTTGATCCACTCAAGCGAGGACTTGAGGGAGTCTATCGGTCACATCTCCGAGATGGAGTATCACTGATTTTGTCCACAATGTTGCTTTACCACCTGCTGCGTCGCTGCTGAAATTGCTATTGTCAACACACGCACACATACGCGCTCGCGCACACGCTACATGGCTCTAATTAAAGAGAGAGTCCAATGAATGTCACCCGTGCTTTTCACATTACTGCATCTGTCTTCCCTCGATCATGATAGACCTTGTCAGATTGGTGGATTATGCTAATTGTCCATACATCTAGGGGCTTATATCAACTTAATTTACACAGATCCTTTGCTTTGCACCTCTGAATTCATGTCTGTTATGATCAAAGGCAAGACAGATCATTCTCCGAAGAAGGATATTACATATGAAAAGCAGGTTTTGGTTGTCCAGAGTTGCATCCCAATTTGGCTATGTTAAAACAAATTAATACATTTTTGGGAAGATAACATGTTTTGAAAATATTGGGTCAATGACATAAAGTGATTCATTTTTTTTTTCTATTAATCTATTAGTTAAATAAATAAATAAATTAAGTTACTTAAATACACTATAACAAGCATGTTTTCATTTCTGAATTAAACTCTTGTTGATATTTTTGATGGGTGAAAGTAAAAAATGTCAGTGTGCTACAACTGTCCTGGTGTCATAAGAAATTAGAATGATTAAAAAAAATAAATAAATAAAAAATGGAATAGAAGATTAAATTCAATTTTATTTGTATAGCACTTTTCACATTTTCACAATACACATCGTTTCAAAGCAGATTTACAGAAAATGCATGTGTCGATCGACGACATTATACAATTTAGAGTGATCTTTTATCAGAGGTGACTGTCCAAGTATTGCCCCTTTCATAAATTAATAGTTCAAGATAATAGAATCATACAGTTAGCAAACATGAATTAAACATTAATTAATTAATTTTAGGCAGAAAAAAAATTTGCACATTAAAGCAATTATTACAAGTGTGATCATGATGATTACAATATAGAGACATGTTGGCAGTTGTGCATGTTGATTAAAGTTGGCTTCATCTGAGGTCCTCGCAGGGGACAGCATCATCTCTTCACAGGTGTTGGATCATCTGAAGTCTTCCTACGAGGCTGGATCCACGCTGGAGCTGGCGTTATCCCTAGTTACCTCAAGATGGGCATCCCAGGGTAGCAACAGAAAGGCAAATGTAGCTGCTGTTCATAACATTTCAAGCAAAAATATGTTTAAGTGAATTGTATCTGATATAATTGGGAACAAGGGTATGAGATTAATTGTGTGAATGCTTGGCTGAAGAGATGTGTCTTTAATCTAGATTTAAACAGAGAGAGTGTGTTTGAGCCACGAACATTATCAGGAAGACTTTTCCAGAGTTTAGGAGCCAGATGAGAAAATGTTCTCCCTTCATTAGTGGACTTAGATATCCTAGGTACTACTAAAAGTCCAGAGTTTCGTGACCTTAAAAAATGTGATAGATTGTAGGGCACTAGAAGATCAGTTAAAGGGGTGGTTGATTGCTATTTCACTTTTTTAACGTTAGTTCGCCCACCTGCTCTGCACACGCTCTGCATCTCTCTCTCTCTCTCTCTCTCTCTCATTTAGCTCAGCTCCAAAAATGAACTGTTACAATTATACAATTATTTTCACATAGCTATGAGAAGCGTTAAACATGGACGTGCGTGCAGTTGCCGTACTGTATTAAAGCTTTAATTAGGATAAACTCATATATTAAAAGCTAACATAAGCAGTACAATTTACAAATAACAGCATATCTAAAAGTATGAGACAACAACAAACAAAAAACATTGGCTTACTATTAAAAGCTGTGTTTGCACAGGTTCTGCATGATCCTCTTCAATAATATCCTCTATTTCTCAATCGGGCTCAAACTGATAAGCAATATAGACGAGCAGCGTTAATTTTGACAGCAAATTTTTATTTTGTTTTAGTCATAGTCTTTTGACTAAAATGCCATTTAGTTTTAGTCATATTTTAGTCACCTGAATTGTTTTTAGTTTAGTCTAGTTTTAGTCGACTAAATATCATAAGATTTTAGTCAACTAAATCTACAGTAAATTTAGTCGGCTAAAATCGAATGGGTTTAGTTACAGTATAATGCATTTATTAAGCATTTCTCAAAAATTTCCGAACTCATTATATAGGTTTGATATTAAGGTTTTATCATGATAGACACCGATTAAACTGCGGTGACACACAACATGCCTTTATGTTAAAATTAAATAAAACCACTTCTCATAAAGAACAATAACATGGTCTTCTTTTTAATGAAATGCCAATGGTTATATAGGCTAATTATGCATTCTTTATAGCAACTTGTTTACCATATTCTTGATTCTTTCAAGCAGACATATTTATTTTTGTAAATAAATTTAGATTAATCTTTAGGGCTACTAAAGTTTTTCAGTCAAGAGCAGTGAGTGATTTTCTGTCTTTCTTTCGTTGCTTAATTAACATCAATGACTCGGACAATAGCAACTAAATTAGGCTTCTGTCCCTTTAAAACCGAATGCACAGCTGCAATGGATGCAATGTACTGATACACGTTCTCCCTGCTGTTTACGTTCACTTAAGACGTAATCAACTGTGTTTACTTGAATACTCGTCAAAACAGACAATTCGACATCATTTTGTGTGTAATTCTCCGTTCATGCGACGTGAAAGAGTAGGCCTACTCGCGCGCTGTGAGACGCGTTTCTGTGTGTGTATGCTTCAGTGTCTGCACTCAGAAAACCGGACCGAAATGAGTTCTTTCATGCGTCGTCAGATTTATCTATATGTCTGCTCTTCTGTTACTCCCACAATTTGACATTTGTGCATGTGTGTATGTTATGTATGACAAGTGTATGTTAGCTTATGTCCGGTTCATATGTATGCATCTAACCTCCGAACCATGCAGCAGATTCATTCTGAAATTGAATGAATCTCTTCCCAAATCGTCCCTCCCTAACATTTTCGTCTCGTTTTTAATTGTTGATGAAAATGTCAATATATTTTCGTCATAGTTTTTGACATTCAAAATGAGTTTTAGTTCATTATCGTCTCGTTGTCGTCAGTGAAAAAAAATGTCATTGACGAACATTATGATAAAAACACTGTAGACGACGCCATTGTTTACAATACAACCAGAGCACATGCCGCTGAGAGGTGAGGGGCGGGACGTTTAGATGAAAACTAGAGGCGGTTTAGCCAATCACAACACACTGGGCTAGCTAACCAATCAGAGCCCATTGCCTTATTCTGAGGGAGGGGCTTCATAAAAGAAGGAAAAGATCATCCCGTTTCTCAGAGAAGGGACAGAGTGGTGTGGAATAAAGGTAAATTATGTTAAAAATAATGCTTTTTTTTTTTTTTTACAAATTTTTACTTGCTACTGAATGCATCTTCTGAAAATTGTTCCCCCACTTCAGTAAATAAAAGTAGTCTGTGTGACCGACATGCAGGGGGAAAAAAATGACAGTGTCAAGGTCAATAAATCTCTTAAAACATTACATAATTTGACCTAGTTTGGGGTTATTTCAAGTAGTATGTCAAGTGGTGCGACTCCTCAAAAATATTTGTAAAATAATACCTTTTACCTTGAAAAACGTATTTAAAAATAAAAATATTATTAAAGCATATTAACGTTCATAGTGTAAGAAAAATATGTTGCTACTTTTTATACAATGTGACTTTTTAGGCTAATTCAATTTAATTAATTAATTCATTATTTTAATTTATGCATTTAGCAGACACTTTTATCCATAGGGAGTTACATTCTTGGTGCATATCGCCACCTAATGGGTGGTTGTGCAATCTTTTTTTTGAATCTTACAGTTTAAAGGTGCCATAGAATGGAAGACTGTTTTTACCTTGGCATAGTTGAGTAAGAGTAATGTAGTAATAATAATAATTTATGCATTTAGCAGGCTATACATTTTTTACCAGTATGTGTGTTCCCTGGGAATTGAACCCACGACCTTTTGCGCTGCTAACACAATGCTTTACCACTGAGCCACAGTTCTTTTTAAACCAACATAAATACAAAGAGTGCATGCATTTCTAAGAATCTGGCACGTGTTTTAAACTGTTTCCCACTGACTCTTTTATTTAAATTAATAATTTATAATAAAAATGTCTTGAGGTCTTAACAAGTAGTATGACATCACCAATTATCCTTTAACTATTGTGAGCTAATAATTTTAGGCACCATAGACATCCATTGTGAGTGCAATTCTGTACAGGATTGTACAGTTGAAATTATTCAGCGGAGGTTAAGTAGCATTTAACCAGGAATATTTATTTAATATTTTACTATTACCGACGAAATAAAATGCCTTATTGCGAACTAAGATCAAATTGAATTGAACAAATAGCATAAAAAAAAAAAAACTGTTTACAAACACTGTAGTGCACACACTAGACAGAAGAAACGGCTGAAGACATCATGTGTCACATCCGTGCCCACACGCTTGTCTTGTGGCATTCTTCCACAAAATGGCAGCGCAAGACAGAAGGAAAGACTGCGCAGATCACGAAGAAAGACAAGAGCGAGTGACATCTTTCTTCTAATAACAGAGAAGGTCCCTTCCAACAGTACTATCCTTCCACGGCTCTCTCTTTTTGAAATACACGTGTCACTGCAAAGTGACAAATAGCACATATTAATTAGGTACTAGACTGGGCGAGATTGCTGTTATTAACAGGGAAGGGGAAGGTCGGATTTAATTGCCTGTGACATCAAAGTCAAGTGACTGGTATTTCAAGCATCATTTAAAATGTTTGATATGGAAGCCATTGTTCTCACATAAAGAAGCGTCTAAAAATACAAAAGGAGAATGATGGGGAGTATTCAGGCGCTTATCTACAGACTGACTGCTAATATCACCAGGGCTGCTCGTGAAATGACTGGCTTCTAATGAAAGAATCTGTTCCTTTGAGTTCAAAGCTGTTTTCTTGCCTCCTAGTAGGGTTTATGTGGTTTAGTTTTGATCTTAAAAACATATTTTGTATTAAAATGCTAATCTGTTCTGCATTATTAAATTTAATTCCGAACATTTTTCCACGACTCCATGATTGATCAACTTCAAGCCGTCTCAGTCTGTTAGATTAGCATCTTATGGTGGTCATTTTGGATTTTCCTCCAAAAAAACAGGGGGAAGGTGTGCTGATGAGCTGAAATTATGAGGCTGGAAAGGATATTAATAGTATTGTACATTTACCTTGAACTTTTAATTATTACGAAAGTGCGGTGAGCTCGGCAATTAGACATAAATAAGTGCATCACTTTTAGTGTACAGTTAGGTTGATGGCACTCATGATGGGGATTACAGAGATATGGTATGAACCGGCGGCGGTCTGGCTAATGATCGGGAGGGGCCAACAGTGCAGAGAGCACCACGCGGTTAGTCGTCCGTCGCCATGGCAACAGCACGCTCGTGGTCCCCAACCCTAAAATTAGTGCTGAGGTGCGTGGCTCCAAAATGCATTCCAGGCTTGCCTTGACAGACATCCATTTGGCAAGCTGTACCAAAACCACCCAAAAAAGAGATCACCTCTGCCATGACTCTATACCAACACAAGGCAGACGTGTGGAAAAAAACAGCGGAGATAAACAGAAGGAAAGCTCTCTAGTCTGACTCGTAAGCACCCGGTTTGCAGTCGCGTTTATGTGCTTTGGGGGCCTTTCACTCTCGTTGCTGTTTTGAACCCATCCACCATCTGCTAGCCACAACCATTCGGCTTTTATCATCAGTCCCGGGCTAAGGGTTACAGGCCCCTCGAGGAGGAACAACAGTAGTCCATTTGAAAGCATCACATCATGAGTGTATCCATATTAAAACGCAGTCTGCAGATGGTACAGTGAAGCCATCTTGGTCCTGTACCATCCACGATCTGTTTCCACGCTGATTTTATTCCGCTCTAAATGGAATGTTAATGCAAACACTGTCAGTGGCAGGTCTTTAGATGTTCCGTCTCATGCATATAACATAGCTTAGCGCTGCCTCCAGAGTCTGCCGTTCTATAAGACTCACCAGGTGCACAGCTCAGCAAATTATCAGATCAACAGGGAGACGACTACAACATCCTGATGATCGCAGGACTGCGCACCACATCATTTAGAAAATAGCCTATTCGTTTTGTTCTTGCTTTTTTGCCAGCATTAAAGATAATTTACTGACTTTCAACTCCTGATTTGTGCCCAGAAACACTTAAGGAGTAAACCGCCAGCTGAGGTGCACATTGGCGAGTTCGAGTACGGTTTTAATGCTGAAGATGACTTGTGTGAAATAAGGAAAAATCCTTCACCTGACTGCAAAGTGTCTCTGAGCCTGTAATCTTACTTTCGGAGGAGCATTTAGCTGTTTTTTATCCTAAAAGTGTGCGATCAGTCACCGAGACTGACAAAAAATTCCTTGCAATTGTGAATGCAAGAAAATGATAAGGGTTTATGAACTTCTAAAATAGATCAATCAAGAGCGTGTTGTCGTGGCTAATGTCTCTTATTTGATCACGATGACTGACAGGATAAATTATGTTGTTTTAGAGTTCGCTGAAAACTCTTGCTTTGTCAAAACCTGTTTGACTCGTTCAGAAGTAATAATTCATGACTGGCTGTCTTTGGCTCAGCATGAGAAGTTATCAATCAGTATTAGCAAAAATGATACAAGTGTCAGTACTTTTAGATGAGTGGCATGATAAATATGGCAATAAGTGATGGTGCTCATCTCATTTTAAAGGGAAATAAAAAAGCCATTGTGTAGGCTTTCAATCACTGAAATAAAATAATGGAATGTAATAGGAAATGCATTTATGCAAAGGGTTAAATGACATCAAATTTGGTTTATTGTAGTGTAAGAGTGATATTTTGAGATTACTGATCAGTGTGCCTTATTGGCAGAAGTGGGCAATGCAGTGTCAGTTAGAAAAAAATAAATAACCAATAACCTTGTCAATAGAAAACAGTTTTTTGTTTTCAAATTATTTTATTGAATTTTGAGTAAATATTGTGAAATAAGTTTAAAATTATTTTTCAATAAGAATATATAATGTTGTGCAAATATGATAAGACAAATTTATGATGTGTTATATAGATATATACAATATACTTAATATATATAATAACGGGTCGGGGGTCCGTTAGCCACGGACCAACCCCCCAGGGACAGTTTATTTATTGTGCTGCATTAGTCTGTGTTAACCAAATAAAAATAAATAAAACATCAGCACAAAACTGTGAAGACAGAAATACTAGAGTGGAACATTTAAATTAGATGACAAACATGGCTCACACCACTACCAAGAGACTGACCCTAAATTTACACTCTGCATCTTGTGTCATCCTTCTGATGGCCATGGGTTGGAGCTGTAATTGCACAAACAGTAAAACACACGCGCATCGTGGCCTTGCAAGGAGGGGTACGGTGAGAAAATACATATTGCTAAGTTGCTGTGGTGGTCCCCAACAGAAGCGGTCCCTCGACGAGTCACAGATTGGAATTCTAATGAGTGGGATTACCGCAGCACCCCCCTATCCCCAACACACACATACACATCACCCCTGTGTGAGTGCGCCACGACACCGGGCTCTGCCCCGTGCGGACAACAGGAAGCCGAGAGCCGGTGAGGAACATACTGACGTTAATTAACAACATCTGACACAGATGCTACGCTTGTACTCGCACAAGAGGTGGTCCGGCACATTATTACATTTTGGGTTATTTCCTTTCATTTGGCACCCCCATTTCCACTCTTTCCTCCACTCTTCATTTTTAATCTTCTTGACACGCTGTCTTCTCGGTCATCAGGGATGCAAGGACGTGAACAGGCTTTCGACGCAATTAGACTTTTGCTTAATTTTCAATAAACTGCTCTTTTGTAACATCCTCGCCGCATTATTTGCACTCTCACCTTCATTCGCTCCAATCTGTTTAAATCTGCGGTCCTGAAAATATTGTGACATAAAATCTAACTGTCAGGCCACATATGGTGAGCTTTCAACCTCGGGGCACCGTATGAGATGTACAGCTAGTCTAGAGATAATTGACCTCTGGAGATGAAACCGATATTGTACTGTAATACTAAAAATGGAGAAATAAGGACATCCTTTCCTGTCAATCCATCAGAAGGTGCTGAAACAAAAGGACCGTGGTTGAACTTGTTATTACACCATACCTCCGTAATTAACCCCAACCTTCTACTGCTGTTACACCATGTCAGGGTGAGGAGAGCGATAACATATGTTTAATATCTCCTGCAACTAATCAAGGGACCAAAAACCGAAATAGATGTGTGATTCGCTGCGTTGTCTGTAAACGTGTTGATAAGCAGCACACGTCAAATAAAGATTTGCAGGGATCCAGAAATCTCGAGTATGTGTGAGACATGTAGTACTACTAACACTCAAATCAGTGCAGTCTGGGAAACAAAAAACGTGCCTGATCGGCAAAAGGAAAAGAAACCCAATGTCACCGATTCTTTATGCCTTTTCTCTAAAATGTGCAGTGACCTCAGTTCCCTCTTGCCCTGTCTTGTTAATTACCCTCATACATCACGTCTTAAATGCCACACCGTTTACCTGCTGCGGGTTGGCCATCCTGTGCGCACCGGACCTGCAGAGAGCTGGACCGGCTGATGGAGATGAGATGCATCCTGCGCGCAGCATCAGGACCGGCGTCACTACGGGAAAGTCACCACAGAGGTCAGAAAACAATGACTGCTCAAGTGCTCCTCCGTGCATTTAAAGCTACTAAAATGTCTGGACTGGAGGTTCATGAAGCTGCTGTATAGTGACACTTTGATTTGTTATCTATCAAATGTACATATATTAGATGACCTGATTGTCTGTTTTGGTCCAACTGGTGAAATTATGTCGCAAATCGCCATCAGCTTTTGTTCATGCAAGTGCACAAATTAGCCATGGCTACTTCTGATTTTGCTACAGAGATGTTAAACAATGAACTGTGGATAATTTGGATAGGTAAATATGATAAATCGTTAGAAAATGCCATGAGCTTTCAGCGGTCTGGAAGGCAGAAGGGGTGGGGCAGCTGAAACGTTATGCTGCCGCCACCTGCTGGTAATCTCTTTTGATTTCTCCCCCTGTGTGGCCACTTAAAAAACACCCCCAGCCGACACTCTCTCTCTCTCTCTCTCTCTCTCTCTCTCTCTATTAACCATCAACAGCTTCAGTACAGAAACCGTTGTGGAGGGAAATGTATTGGTTTTATTTCTTCACATTCCAAATCGGCTGCAAATTAACTGATACAAATGAGAGATTTTACTGTATACATTCACTGAATTAATGCCTATAAATACTGATTAGTAGCTTATCGTAGCAATGCATACACTACGCGACTGGATACTTTTAAATATATTTACAGTGTTTGCAAAACAGCGTTGAATCAGTACGGACCAAACCGTTGAATGTACAGATATTAAAGTTATTGTATAAAATTGTTTCTGTTTTCCCTTTTTATAAAATCATACTATTTAAGACATTTAAGATTAAGAAAATCTTTAACTTACGTTGGCAAACCGTTCACCTTTCGAAATCCGACTGTACTGGATTTTTGCATGCTGAATTTGATTGCTCTTCTTTCTTGATTTATTTGCATTCTGAGATGTGCTTCGGCGTCCTTGCCACTGTAAAACATTAACATTAATAAATACATTTAATTTATTTTAAGCAGCCTTTAATTTTAAAGTAAAAAAAAAAGTGTCAATTTGTCAAAATGTGATGGTTTCAAAAACCTGTAGTGATGACTTCATATAGGCTATATTTAATTGTAATTATTTTAATTAATGTAATTGCTAGCTGACGGAAATGACTGAAAGGTTTAAACTATGACAACAATAAAAATGAGTATGAATTATGTTGAAAGTTCAATAAATGGAAATGTTGTTTTTAAGATATGTTGTATAAATATTATGTTGGCCTCATAATAAAAAATAAAAAAAATAAAATAATCAACTTACCGAAAACTTTAATTCTATCCCTTTGGTTTCCTGCGGGGAATACAATTGTAAATTAATTAATTCGCCTATATCATTTGTTTAATTTAAATTATATTTCGTTAAAAAATCATATTTTTAAATATATTTCTATTAACAGCTTATTATATAACACCATAATGTGCATATATTTTGTGGACTTCTGCTTCCTTTCAGAGATTTTTGAAAGCCGTTGCTCTCAAAATTTTCCACCATAATCATTCGATTTTTAAAAGCGAGATTAGGCTTGATCTTTTTCTTGCTTTTTTTTTTTTAAAGGGCTACAGCTGCCTGGACTCCATGCTGGTTAGCGGTGAAAAAAAAAAAAAAAAATCTGTATATCTCTTGTTCAGATTGACTGAGGGGTCTGGACATTTCCTA
Source organism: Sinocyclocheilus anshuiensis (assembly GCF_001515605.1). Taxonomy (NCBI): domain Eukaryota; kingdom Metazoa; phylum Chordata; class Actinopteri; order Cypriniformes; family Cyprinidae; genus Sinocyclocheilus; species Sinocyclocheilus anshuiensis. The sequence goes on along the minus strand of NW_015558571.1, from coordinate 167,611 downwards.
CATGTGAGACACAACACGGATAAGTCATACGGTTGCCATATAAAAATGTATATTGAAATTAATTATTCACCGCGGATTGGCTGCAGCCCTAATTGATAAAAATAATGTGTTTATTTAAGCTGACGACTTTTCATATGTAAGATTGCTTGTCCATTGTTCTCCAGAGGGCCCGTCAAGGTGAGATGAGACAGGGGCCACTCGTTCTTCAAGAACAAAAGGGACACATTTTAAATATTTTTTTATTTATAATATCAATTAATTATTATTTTTGTTACTGAAATCATAATAATAAAATATGTTTTAAATGATAATGGATTCATATTTTGCTTTCCAGTTATTATTTAATAGGCTATTACACTTAATTATATAATTTAGGTAAATATGATTTTATCATCGAAGGACAGTCACTCATTGTAAAGTATGAATCATTTATTTATTTCTGCATGGAGTCGAATCTCTAAAAGCCTTCGGTTTCCCGTACCATATTATAATGCATAATGTGAGGGCAAAAAAAACAACAAAAAAAAACATTTGGTAAAATCGCAATCTTGATTATTTGATATAAACATGAACGTTATGCCCGTGTAAGTGAAAAGCGTGCATGTGTCCGTTTTTCAGACCCAGAGTCTATGAATGTTAATTGCACCGTTTCCCTATCATAAATGCGCGTATAAATCACAGCAATGTATGACAATACTATGCCTGTATTTTTACGTTCCTAACGTGGTCTGCAGTAGCTCTCCTTCCCAATAAATCATGTACTTACTTCCCGGGAGCTTCCTGCTCTGTGGTGAAGATTAGGACCCCGTGCCTTACTGAGAGCCAGGAGCAGTGTGAAATTATCAAGCGTTTAAGGACATCACAGTTCAAGTTATTTTATGCACTTCGAGCGCTGTGTGTTTAGCTTTACTTTGTGCCAGAAATCTCCTGCTTTTTCCATTTTTATTCTAAGAATTGCTGAAATGGTAGCATATTTTTATGCATAATAATTACAACATTAATGCTATAATGTTATTTTCATTTTTTTTCTTTTAGTATGATACTGAACTATATTATTTTATTGTATAGAATTTAATTACCAATATGGTTACTAATAATAATAATAATAATAATAATAATAATAATAATAATAATGAAATGCTCATTTAATGTGGAAAAAGTGTCTTTTCATTTGAAACATTACTCTTCATTTGCGATCAGTTAGCTACAGTATAGGTTGATCTTGTGATCTATCTATCTATCTATCTATCTATCTATCTATCTATTTCTTTCTTTCTTTCTTTCTTTCTTTCTTTCTTTCTTTCTTTCTTTCTTTCTTTCTTTCTTTCTTTCTTTCTTTCTTTCTTTCTTTCTTTCTTTCTTTCTTTCTTTCTTTCTTTCTTTCTTTCTTTCTTTCTTTCTTTCTTTCTTTCTTTCTTTCTTTCTGTCTGTCTGTCGATCTTAAATTGAAATTTTAAATTGAATTGTTTCACTTTCTCTCCGTTTATCTGGCCAATAGTCCTTTGATATAAAATGTATAAAATGTAAAGTCTTTAATTATTTTTTTTTCTTTTTACATTCAAATAGTTTAACAGCTAAATAAAATAGCAGGTAAACATTTAAGAGCTTATTTAGTCAGCAACTAACAGTAGCACAACACACTGCTATTGAGTTTATTGAGAATTCATTTAAATTTGCTGGTATAGATGAGTGAGAGCATAATTAGTCAAAGATGAGGCTAAAGCAGGACATATTTGAATAGTTTCCTCATTAACCTTGGCTTGGAAATGTAGCCCAGATTGTGCCATACAGTCTTGTGCTACATTAGTTTTAGTGGCAGTCTGTGAAGTGTTGCTCTCCCCTGGTTATGGAGGGGAAAGTAATGCATGGGGACTCATTTCTGCATGTGTCTGTGTCATAACCCAGGCCAGGGTGTCATATTCCTCTCCTCCCTCATCTGGCCCAGCATGGGAGCCCTAATACACACATCTCTGTGCAGCGCCTCTCCAACTAAATGGACGGATTTGCACATTTCCTGAGCCACTCACACTCAATTCCCTCACTCTGTTAATGCCAGTTTTTATTTTTTTTTTACAAATAATGCCTGGGCAAATCAGTCTTTCGAAGTGTTGGATATCATTTATTGCGAGGACTTCTGTGAACTTCTTTTTGAAAAATTAATGCCTTTAATTTTGGTTGATGGCAACATCAGCACAGCTCCGTAAATTGCAGTTTAATGAGATTTTGCTACAGGGGATAATCTGCTACTGACAGAAAAACATCTTGAAAACATCTGTAGACCTATGATTTCACTCTGACGATTAAACCCCCAACCCCCCGCGTCTCAGAGCACTGAGCAAGAAAAATGGTCAGTTTAAAAAGTTACACTCTGCCATCCGACCTGATGAAAATTACTTGGAGGAAACTTGACGCTGTTTTACCTCTTATTTGTCTGTGTAATGAACGTCTCGGTGTTGTTTAAGAGTTAACATCCAGCTATCTTTGCCTTGCTGTGGGAGTCTAGCGGCTAACATAATGAGCAATGCTTTATATGAGTCCTAAATGAGCAATCTGCTCCACTAAGCCAAGCCTGTAGATGCAATGTAAGGTTCATTACCTTCAAGTGGACAGCAACCTAATGTATCCTGCCCTACGACTAATATCATCATGAGTCAGACCATGTACAATGACATCCTTTCTAGCATTGTTTGTTAGTAGAGGTCAACATATACTAGGCATATTATGAATCGACTAATTTGGAAAGCGTTGATGGTAAGAATTGGTCAAGATCCTGCCAAGAGGTCAGCCTTCTTCACACCTGTCATTGTTCTTTGCCGACTGTCGAAGTTAGAACTACTTCCTTCTTAGAGTACCTAATGCTGTTAACACATTTTATTGCAAGGTTTTATAAAGTTGACATTGAAACAATGACTTTGAAACCAGCACGATCCTGTTGCCTATTAATTAAAACATCAGCATTTCAATTTCAGCTTCCATAAACTTGTTGGCTGTCGCTGTGACATCTGAGTAAGCACAGTCAAGGAGGAATGTACACCCACGTCCCTCTTCTCTAAAGCTCATGCGTTCCCAGGACTCTGCAATGTAGATTACTTTCTCCAGGGAGTCTGGAGAGAATCCCAATCCCTGCAACTTTTCCAATGAACAGACAGATTTGGCCCACCTCCAGCAAAAAATAGACCATATCATGCAGAGAGTAAGCTATGCCAGAAAGCCCAAAATTATATCTGACACATTGGGTCACATCAACTTGTTTTTAATGTGTCTCACTCTCTGTCTCTCTCTCTGTCTCTCTCTCTCTCTCTCTCTCTCTCTCTCTCAAAGAGAATGAAAATCTGTTCATTTCGACCAAAAAAAAACGACACAGTCTCCCATTGAGTGAGACCAATTTGAAATTTACAAATGTGCTTTAAATACCCACTCACGACTATTCAAGGGATATTAAATTTTGGGATTCATTCCCTAATTGTTTCATATGGGATCCACTCCTTGATGTAAACCCATAAACAGCTGGTATAGCCGAGAAAATTACATAGCAACGCTGTACAGGAAGCAGAAAAGAAATGCTCTGTGATTTGAGTTTTTCTTTGAAGACCACTTTGGAAATTCCTTACATTTATGGCTGCATCTTTATTTAGTGTTGGAAGTGATTCTGATGAAGTCCACCTGCAGTCCTTTCACCCCAGTGAAGACAAAGACACAAACAATAGTTCAGTGGAGAAAATTTGTCTTTCGGAAAATCTTTCGACTTGATATTCATGAAGCAAGAGAAATCAAAGAAAGAGCTTTTACATTTTATTAACCAACCCATCCCTACTCTCTCTTTCAAAGCACAACCTATAAAGCTTTCTTCTCCGAAGTGACTTGCCACGCCATCAGCAGTGATTGGTGCCACGACCGATGCCAGGAAGAGAGCATTGACTCTGCGGGGTTCTCCATTTCCAATGGCGTGAATGGACACCTCTTGTCTAGCGATGCCACTGCTGCGCTCTTTCAGATGGAGGCACATGTCACACCCAGACTCGTCATGCCAACCACCAGCAGAGAGGCCAGGGCACAGTGCCCATGAGTACTCACAAAAAGCGAAGTTCGGCAGCAAAGACTTAGATGGAATAAGTGTAATATCATATTTATAATTAGTTCGATAAAGTTGGGATTCGTTTCTACAGCAAGAGATTGAGCCACTGATTTTCAGCGTATTTGGAACATGATTATCATTCCCCCCTTGGGATTAGTGAGAATACCCATCGGTTGGCTGTTCTTGTCAACTGAACTAGCAAAACTAAGCCAAACAGGCCATATTTGTGGCAATCTGCTCCAGTCCTTGCAATCCAGAGCGTTATGTGATCACTCTCAACAGCACATCAACACCAACAAGCCACTTTCTAATCCTTAAAACGCACAAGCTGGACGCGGAAACCGAGAAGAATATGCTCACACGCACAATGGCATGTATCGGAGACTGTGTGATTATAAGCACCAGGGAGTTTGCCTTCCCTTATTCATCCACAGTCCCGTTTTGAAGAGACCAGATCCAGGGGTGCCAAATTAAGCGGAGTGCTGATCTGTGCTGGCTGCATAGAGTAATGAGCAGGCCCAGAGGATATTTGCAGGGTCACACAAAGGAGTTGGTGTGGAGTGGTGAAGAAAATCGGGCGTACAGCAGGAAGCCAAGTGACTAAATTCTGCAGGCCATCCTCATCTGCTGTCATCAGCGAAACGAGCTTCCCATCCCATCAACAAGAGCTCGGCTAGGGGATGGTCTCGTAGCTGTTTTCCTAGTATTTACCTTATGCCATGGTCCCGCAGAAAACCACTTTTGGGATGCCGTGTGTTCAGAAACTCTGAGAAAGGGAAAAAATAGGAAAAGAAAGAATAATAAGAGGCTCGGAGGAAATTGTAACAATTTCAGGCCATTAAGATTTAACAGCATTACACAGCTTCTCTGTCTGGAATCTTTGAGGCCTAGTCCGGTTTAGATCCTAGTAAACCACGCAAGGCATTTATCACAAGGAATCATTGTAAACCAGATTTTCAACACTCTTTCTGGCAAGCCCAACAAAGAGCCATTTTACATTGCCACCATGACTATAAAGCGAGTCCTACTGTTTTCCCAACATGGGGTATAATGGAATTAATAACGTCGACTGTGCATTTGCCGGGAATTCCCATGAGGCCTTGTAGATTTTTATAACTCCGCAGTGTAATGCTAAGGGTTCGGAGGGGAAGATTTACTGGCTGCGAGAATCTAATGATACCGAACACTGACTTTGCGATTGCTCCAGCCAGCTAGTTTGCATGACAATCTGGATAACAATGGCCCTTTTCAGATTAAGTGTGTGGGGGCTTGTTATGATTGCTCTTTGTTCTAGCTCCTTTATATTCTCAAAATGTTGATGTTGTCCGATATCGAACGGCTATGTTGAAATAAGCGCACCTTGCTTCTCCCAATATTTGGCATCTAAATCTTTGTGCTAAATTTAATTACTTTAATGTTTATTATACAGTCCATAAAGACGTTTAGATGTTCATATTTCCTTTGTGTTGTCGCAAGCAATTATAGGTGCAGCCATCTGTTTGCTTGATGAATAATCTTTTATTCTTCACTTGCTTGATAAATAAGGAAATAAGTCAACACTCCACTTTATATTCAGTAATTAAAGTGAAAAATATAGTCACGATGCAAATCCTTAATTGGACTCCAAGAGAGAGATTCAGAATTTCTCTTTAATAATAAGAGATAACTGGGGACAAAAAAAGCATGCTGAAATGTGATGAAAAGCATAATGAAATGTGACTCTGGAAGTTCAATTAATCAAGAACAGAAAACAACCAATTTAGCACAGAGCTGTTCATTCAGGGAATCACAGGGCTCAGGTAATATTCTTTTAATCATCTCTATGTGACATTATACTTTTCATGATGAGTGTGAAAAAAAAATTGCAATTGAGGAAGACAATATCTCTTATGTTGCAAAAACTGGCTGTGTTTAATAGGATGATTTTAAAGCATGACAGCTAAATTTCTGCCTCTCTGACAGAGCTGAGGTAGCAATGGTGAACGGGACCATACAATAAAGTTTGGGACTTATTATGTAGTAATTAATTATGTAATAAACATTAACATTTGTATATGTGGATCTTGAAATTAAAAATTATTTATTTTACTTTTCATTTAAACATTTTATTTTATTTTTTGTAACATTTTAGAATCTTAGACACTAAAATTAATTCCAGACCATCTGTGAAAGGCTTCAGTCACACCTGCTCTGAATGCTTTTTCACCATGTCCAGAGAAGCTTTGGTCAGCTGAAAAAGCTTTCTAAGTGACTTCACCCATTCGAAAACCAATTAAAGATTTTAATTACACTTAAAGTCTACGATACAAAACAATATTAACTGATAAAGAATGTGCACTTTGACTATAGGGGTCAAACTGGCATAAACGTTTTAGCCACTTGTTTCAAACGCAGCCTTTAACGTTTCCTCCCTCTAGGTGACACAAAACAAGGGGAAGTCTCAGGGAATGCCAAATTCGGTGAACTCGCCGGACTCTAGCTGTGCACTGACCGTACTGGAGCCAGAGCGAGAGAAGAGCAGCGGGGCTTGCCCTCTGCCTGATGTATCTCTTTCAGAGCGGGACAGGCACAGGCCTTGGCTGTACCCCGCTGGGACCTTCTGAAACCAGAGATTGTTGAAGTGAACGTCTGCACTGTCCAGCCAGTCCACAATGTCTTCCAGCCTCTCTGACGCTCCAAATGTGCCCTGTCGCACAGAGATGTTTCGGACAGTCTGGTCAGCCAGGCTGCAGTCCCACCCCCCTCCGTTCTGACTCCTCCAGACCAGGGCACGGACCACCCTGGGCTGGTCAGCAACCCCTGCTTACACCTGCCATAAAACTTAAAAGCTACAGTCCCATCCTAAGGCTTTGAAGTGTTCAAAGCATAGCTCCCTGACCTTTGATGCAACTTTGGCCGCAACACATGTTTGGCGCAACACGTATAAAGCAAACCTCTCTCAGGCCTTGGTCCACGGCCTGTTGGTTTACATGTGTGAGATGCAGGGGCCCACGCATGGCAGCCATGCATACCCATCATGCTGTTCCCACCAGCGAGGGGGGCCCTTGAACGGGAAAAGAAGAGGGCAGGAAGGACTGGCCCCTACTGACCCACTCATGTGTTCACCACTCATCCATACAAACCAACCCAACTCCCATCCCCCCAGACCCTCTTTACAAACTACATATATCGTGCTTCATACTCCAAAAAGCTCTTACTGACTTCAGGAGGCATTGGGAAGTGAAAGCAAAATCAATGAAAACCTAATAGTGTGAGCCTCTTACACGACTCAGAGAGTAACAATGAAATTTAGACTAAAAAATTGATTTTCTTGGCAAGAAATGCTGTTTTGTCTGGCAAAACACTGAAACACATGTAGTGTTTGTGCAGATGTGACTATCATTGATTCAGGATAAACTTTCTACAATTTGTGTCCCTATAAACAGAAGGGTCTGTAATTCCCTTACGTTTTCATTGCCCTCTCCACCGGATCAAACAATAAAGCATTATTTGTAAGCCTGACTTGTCTATGTTATATGAGGCATTATATTTCTGTATAAATACTGGGGCTCATAATCGCATAAGGCCCGATTATACTGCCTTGCTCTGTAAATGTCAAACATAGCACTTTGATATACTGTCCACCTCAGGGTGCATACTTTTACAGCCGGAGTGACAGTGTCATAATGACACAATGCCTACATGGCCTGTGCTATAAATGCATGGAATTTTATAACACCATTCAGAACCTTTAAGCTCACATGCGCTCTGAGCTGTAAAGGCATGTGGTAGGTGTTCTCACATATACCACTTATAACATTTTGGCCAGTGAACAAGACTGTGTAATTTAAATAGGTTCAAATTTGTGGCATTAACAAATTGGTTTTAATTCAGCATTAACAAATTCATATTTATGTAACATTTATTAAATATAAAATAGAATATACAAAATATTTAAAATGACATGTTACATTACAATTCTATATTTCTGCATCAGATTGATAACGTGTGTAAAATATGAATGCGGAACAATTTCCTATAAGTCAGTAATACATCCACTACACATGATGCCATTCATGATGCTTTTACACACACTCACACACACACGTATGATAATTTAAGATTATTGCACTTCTGCTTACATGCCCAACTTCGCTTCTACAGTTTCGTAATCCTTTACTGGAAATCTCACTTTTTATATTTATCCATGAGTTTCAGGAGTAGCACGTGCATCTCGGGGTAACTGAATGTCTCAGACAAATGTTGACTTGGCTGAGACAGCAGTGCCAAATATTGTGAGCTTTCTTGAACTACGACCTTTGGAATGCACAATCAACAAAGATTTTCGGTGCAAGATATTTCTGCGAGAAATGCTGTGTCTCAATTCTAGTGCATCATTGAGGCAGTCAAATGGTTATAGCGTCCATACAGACACCTGATGGAATGGTTTGTGCACAACAAACCGATATTCCCCATGTCTCAACAGGTCTAATCCAGTGAATTTATAACGATCGATTGTTATTCTATGTTTGCATTGCTTCTGAACATTTAAATAACAAAAGCACAATCTGAATTTGTGTCATGAAATGTTGGCAGCATGAGCTCGCTGTTTTCCATTAGATGGTGTGATGTTTTGAATAAATTGCCTTTTGGGAATTAGACTGGGCTTGAGCAACACCCTGCAATGAGTATTAATATAGCATAACAGTACTATAACAGTATGGGCGCGAGTCAGTTCAGTATGGCTGTCAACACCTATGTGTCTGCTGACATGACAAGCCCTTTAAACTTTGACGAGCATAAATCAAGAGGCCATTCTGAAACAACAGGGTCGTATTCTTCCCCTGTCGTGCGTGGAGCCCCAGTCCCTGCATGGGGCACCATTCCAGGCCTGGCTGGAGCGGGGCGCGCCTGAGGAGTGCCATACGGAACCAGGCACCACACGTCTTCTCCATCAGTGTAAATTCTATAACCTGCACAACAACGTTCACAAGTCATCACAGCTTTAGTATACCTGTCACTGCTGTTCAGGGAGTGCATGGTTGTTGCTATTCATTGTGCCCACAAGTCTCAAACACCCACCCGCTCCTGAAGGCACTCTGTGGTAGACTGACTGCATGTTTTTTTTTGTTTGGTTTTTTTGATGACATTATTATTATTTTATTTCAGAAGAGAAAATTAGAAGACCGCTTTTAAAAGTCAATTTAAAAGTTTAGTTTAAAAACTTGATGGGTTTGCTGAGTGGAAACATGGTTACAAATCCTCATTAGCCTACTCCAAAAAACTGAATCTCAAACACACACACACATGTCCTGAGTAATTAATTAAGGTAAAACAAAAAAGTGGTTTATTTTAAATAAGGCACTGCCTTATTATTATTATTATTAATTATTATTATTTTTTTTTTTTTTTACTTATCTGATCATATTCAGAAGATTTCATGCTGAAAGAAAATGAGGGTTTCTTTGTAAAACGTTGCACCAGACTATATTCTCGGTATCTGGCCAGTTTTCAGTATAGTTAATGTTGAATGCAGCTGAGGATTTTACTCTGTCCTTTTATCTCCCCGTGAAACTCATGAAACTGTGTCGGGCAGTTAAATGGAGCATTGCAAACACTTTGTGTTTGTTTGTTGGTGTTTGTTTGTACCCAACACCATTACCATTAAGTGTTCTTGTACCTCATCAAGCATTAACGCAAAATTCAGAGTAAATGGAAATGCGGGGGATCACAGATAAATTCATATAATAAATTATATCAAATTCACTGCTAATTTACAGGTGCATCTCAATGAATTAGAATGTCATGGAAAAGTTCATTTATTTCAGTAATTCAACTCAAATTGTGAAACTCGTGTATTAAATAAATGCAATGCATACATACTGAAGTAGTTTAAGTCTTTGGTTCTTTTAATTGTGATGATTTTGGCTCACATTTAACAAAAACCCACCAATTCACTATCTCAACTAATTAGAATATGGTGACATGCAATTTGAGTTGAATTACTGAAATAAATGAACTTTTCCATGACATTCTAATTTATTGAGATGCACCTGTACATCATAAACCACGGGAATTGTATGGGGCTATATGAACATGAGCATTTTGTGTAATAATTAAAATTTATTTCTTCTTTAAAAAGTAGGCTTACTGAAAAGTCATTATTAATAAGTGGGCAGCAATATCTACAATATTAATTATTATTGAAACATAAAGGATGGAGCCCACATGTTTTTGTTTTTTAAGATTTTACAGGCTCCGTCTAACGTGACATATACATTATTACCAATAACTCACTGACTATTCATGCAAATCATGTTGACTTGGACCAGAGATTACACGGCCTGCTCTTTTGTGTGTACATCCGTACTCTAACTCCAGGCTCTCCGTCACTCGGTTCTCCTGGAGGGCTGTTTTACTAAGACATTGTGAACTCCATTGACAGTCTCTTAAGGAGGTAAAGACTGAACATCCCTCTCTGTTCTTGTGCACTGAGCTGGCTGCGGTCAGTCTATCTCGGTACAATGGTGGGCCGGGCAGCTGTGGTCCAACAATGGGTTCAGTACTGTTTACTTAGCAACGAATTAAAGACGCATGTGTTACAAACCTGCATAGTTTCAAGAAGTGTTTTCTCCATTATACGCCATTCGCAGTTGCATTGCTTGACAAAAAAAAAAAAAAAAAAATATGTTTAAGTTTTGGTTTTGTGTAAAAAAAAAAAAAAAAAAAAAATATGTTTAAGTTTGTATACAGTTGCACGTAGTCTCTCTCTCCAGTGAGGGTCTACGACTGCTTTGGCTGTTCTTAGGAGAATGTCCTGGAAACGGGGCTCAGGCGCCTTTCCAATTCTTGCCAAGCACTTAAAAGTCAACATGGTCTATCTTTGATTCACAGACGCATCCACGCTCCCAAGAGCTCACCCTTTGATCTCTTTCATTTTTTTCTCCCTCCTGTTTCTACACCAGATCTGTTATGCGCTAAAATTCTTTGGTTTTCCATAGAAACATCTCCTTTCCCTGGGAATATTGATGTTTTCTTCGTCGCGGGGGTTATGATATGGTGAATCAGAATCTCAAAGCCACGGACAATGGCAGTATTCATGGTCGCTTTTTTGTCTTTGTCTGGTTTTGTCTTGTTGTTCAGACCCCTCGTTTCTCAAATGAATAGAAATATTGTTTATTCTGTTGATGTTCTAGTCACTTCAGCTGCTTTTCAACGTTTCAATTCTTTGTTGGAGCAGCAGGTTCTGTACACTGGAGAGAATATAGACTTGAAGGAGGCCTCTTTCTTTCTTTCTTTCTTTGGAAATCTACACATACGGATGTCATAAAAATCTTTTTTTTTTCTTTTTTTTCTCCATAGATGGCAAAATATTTCACTTATATCAACAATGTGTTGTGGAATCATATTGTGACATGTGCGAGCGGAACGCTTAATTTCCCTCAGTAAGCCATGGCAAATTCATATGCTGTATGAATTAAAAAGAGCCCGTTCCCGTCTTCTTTCTTTCCAGCATTGACATATCTGCTCCAGCACACTTTCACTCCCCATTGTCATCATGTCACCCCAACAATGTTCATCTCCTGGACACCAATTTTAGCTCTTTGATCTACCAAGTGAAAAGAACAAAGTTATGGAGAGAAGGGGCTTTTGTGTTCCGGCTTTTAGATGTTCTTAATATTACCGGACAATGTGGAAAACCAGATAATTGATGATTGATGTCATACAGTTTAAGAATTTTTCAGAAGAGTTTCAAATTATGCACATTTAAGATGAACCACTTGATGAAGACAGATAAATTAGTAAAATGATACAAAGTCGTTGTAAAAGTAATTGTAAAGTCAAAATTAGCTTTTATTATGGTTAATTTGATCCCGAAATCCAAAGCTTCATCTGGTCCCCGTTGACCAGCGTGTTTAATATGGACCATACATTAATTCCGAGATGCGGCTTTTATGTGTCTAGTGCCAACTTTCATGGCTCTCTGTTTGAAATACAAGAGCAATCATCAAGTAACCCCCCCCCCACACACACACACACACA
>NW_015558571.1:150643-155401 GCF_001515605.1 Sinocyclocheilus anshuiensis | reverse complement strand
ATATGTGAAGCTCAGCGTTCAGGTCCTATGAATGTTTAAATTGAATCGAACATAACTGGACTTGTTGCTGAACTTATTTCCAAAAAAGGAACACAGAGTCTCATCGATTGCACTTTAAGATATAGTAACATAAAAAATTTTTTATTTCTAATTAATAATAATAATAATAAATAAATAACAAATAAATACAAAAAAAAAATAAAAAAATAAAATAAAATAAAAAGTTGTGTCCCGTTGGTCACGGGAAATCAAGGTTTTATACAATTAGCCAAAAGCGAGATAACCGTTGATTTGACAGTATTCCAAGCTGTTATAGGCTACATTATCGGGTTTCTTCACAAAAAAAAAGACAAATAATCAAAAGGCTGGACGTCGGGTTATATAAGTTAATAACTATATTTTTATTGATCTGTTGTTTTAGAACTCACCTTACGCTGCTTTACTTTCATTTTAGGGTGTTAAGATAACAAAATCTTCCTTCCACCCCCATTTAAAGGGGACAGCTCACCAAATGTTTCAAAAAAGTGCATTCCTCCTTTACCCCCAAAATGTTAATAATGCATAATAAAATGATCATTCGTCATTTTAAATATTGGAATATGTTCAGCAAAATTGTATTGAGTCGTTGGTCTTTTTTTATTTCTTCTCAGCGCGTACATCGTCTGTAATTCATGACGATCATTTCCTAAAATACAGACTATCAAATACCTCTTATAATAGTGGGGTTGCTATTCTTATATGCATTTTAACCGCATGTAGAAAACAGAAACCAGATACACAAAGGTTTACAAACATCTAGAAGCCATTCACATCCACGGGATTCATTCTCAGTGCGAACATCCATCTGATGAAAAGGAGGTGTCAGGCCTGCGCACGTCCTTTATAAAGACCGATTGTCATTTAGACAAACACTGGAGGACAACATAAAGGCAAAGGTCAAGTCCTTTCCCAGTTCAAGTGTGCGCTGATTCACCCACAGGTCGACGGTGCACCACTTTATCGTCTAACTATTGTTAAAAAAAATGATGAACTGCTATAATACCTTTTATACTTCTGCAAAATACGAATGAAAAATGCACTGCATGGCAGTGTCTGTTTTTGATGGTTGCGTGCTTCCCTCTCGCTCCGCGAGTTCAATTATAACTGAGGAGACAGACGGATTAAAGAAACAAGTAACACTAATTGCGCGGCAGGTATAACGAGGAGGTCCAATCTAGCTTCCCCTCTCTCTATTGAGTTTGTGTCGTCTTAATGAATGACAGGTAGAGCTACTTCCTGCTTTCACACGTGCAAAAAATAGGCCTCTCTCTGCTTGCAGCCATGGACCCTTACTGGGCTCGGGAAACAATTGATTTTAAGCATATAGTTAATTATGTTCAAAAGGAAATCATCTTGGCCCGTCATAAGAACGCTTATATTAATCTCTGTTTTCCTTCGTGTATCATGCAAGCAAATATATTAATTTTCTGTGGTCAGCGATGTTTGGGATTGTTTTTGCCTTTTTTCTATTTTTAGAAAATAAATTATTAAAATAAATTAATCAAAATAGTTCTTACCTTGTCTTTTAGATCATTTTTTACGCCAAAAAAGGCCTTTCTGTGGTACAACCAGCGTCTGAATCTACACATTTTAACTAGCTGTTAACACTGAATCTGTGCAAATAATGGGGAAAATCTCAGACTATTCCACAGTCCTCGTCTGTCTAGTTTCCTCAGCCACACAAACGAGTATTATGAAAAATAGCCCAAGTCCAAAGAATGTCACAGTGGTCGACTTATTATTTAAATCTTTCATTATATGGGCAGAAAAAAAATCGTATAGAAACGTTCCTTTTGATTAATTAACTCGTGCACAACGGGGAAAAAAAGTCTCGCTAGACATAATTCTGCCCTTTTTATGATGATTTGAGACTTAAAAAGAAAGATCATCAGCTTTTGTATCAGGATCAAGACGTTTAGATGCAGCATGTGGTAACGGAAATGTTTTTGAAATGTCGGCGACAATTAAAACTAGATTTAAATAAAGACAGATTTTGCTATTTGTGAACAACCCTGTGAATTTCATATATTAAAAACAACCAATAATAATAATAATAATCTTTAATTTTAATGCGTGTTTTATTTTACTTATTTTTTATATTATATTATTTTTTGGCCAACGACTTTGTCTTGGTGCTGTCAAAAAAGAACAAAATAAGTTGTCTTATTCATTGAAAGATTACGATGAGTTGTTGCATTAAAGTGCTACATCAGAAAAGGTTGCTACTGACACTAATCAGGAATTTATTTCCTTCATCTACACCTTTATATTTCCTTCAAGACAGACTTGAAAACGTGTCAATTGTCAAGTACAGGGAGTGCATATATCGAGATAACATTTATTGTGTGTGTCTAATTGGAAAAGTCGATGTTGGAAGCCTAGCCACGCGTCTATAGCTCTAAGAAAGAAAGAAAGAGAGAAATAATGCGGAGCGGAAATGAACTGCAGTTGAATGACACTTTACTTGCCGGTGATTAATATTGATCCACACCCCCTTCAAGCGTCGTGCTTTAACAACACGCAGGTGGCTGTTGACATTTCACTCGGAGCCTCACCTCCAAAGAAATCCACACATAAATGTATATCCTAAATAAATAAATAAATACAACGGCGCGCAAATTATTAGTAATCAAAAGACACATAAAAAAAAAACAATAATATGCTTGATTACAGTAAAATTAAGACAATAAAATTATACGTTATATTAAGAAAAATTATCTCAATGAGAAAAAAAAAACATTCACATATCTGAAAATTAACATATTTTAAAGGAACACAGATTGGTTAAAACAAATAGCTTCATATTGTTTTACTAATTAACTAACTAAAAAATAAATACAATTAAATTGTACCTCTCAGGTCATGTGTAGCTCTTTGTTCCTCTCAGGCTGTGGGTCATTGGTTTCGGGATCGTGTGTTGTTACCTTCAGCAGGTCATATAGTCACTGACAGCACAGATATAATGTTGTTTAATAGACCGTGATGATGCAAAAGACATTAAACTTAACAAAGATGTGTCAAAAATTCCCATAATACTCCATATGTTCATTAGAGTGATCTCAGAGGGCCGTGGAACATTTCATTCATTTGTAATTTATGAATGTTTGACAAATATTACAGGGTATGTAAATATGAGAGGCGTAATGTCTTTTCTGCGGGAGATGAAGAAATGACCCAAAGTCTGTGTTGCTGCTAGAGCGATCGCACGAATTATTCCCCCTGCTCAAACTGTGCTTTCACCATGCACAGCACATTTCCGAGCCGTCGTGTGAAATAGTGCACATAAACCAATGACTTAAAACGTCACATTGGCAATGCATATTTGCATGTCTGAAACATTTTACACGTTAATATGATGCATGATATCTGATGCCTCGTCTATTTGCGCTTCTGTTCAGGAAAACGTTATACATTTTATTTTATTATATTATATTATATTATATTATATTATATTATATTATATTATATTATATTATATTATATTCCATTATATCATGTTCTATTATATCCTATTCTATTCTATTATATTCTATTTCATTCTATTCTATTCTATTCCATTCTATTCTACTCTATTCTATTCTATTCAACTCTATTATATTATACCCTATCCTATCCTATTCTATGATATCCTATTCTATTCTGTTCTATTCTATTACATTCCATTCCATTCAATTCCATTCTATTATATTCTATTCCATTATATCCTATTCTATTCTATTCTATTGTATTCCATTCTAACCTATTCTATTCTATTCTATTATATTATATTATATTTTATTCTATTCTATTCTATTCCATTCCATTCCATTCCATTCCATTCCATCCTATTCTATTCTATTCTATTCTATTATATTCTATTCTATTCCATTATATCCTATTATATTATATTATATTCCATTCCATTCTATTCTATTCAATTCCATTCAATTCAATTATATTATATTATATTCCATTCCATTCTATTCTATTCAATTCCATTCAATTCAATTATATTATATTATATTCCATTCCATTCTATTCTATTCAATTCCATTCAATTCAATTATATTATATTATATTCCATTCTACCCTATTCTATTCTATTCTATTCTATTCTACTCTATTCTACTCTATTCTATTCTATTCTATTCTATTCTATTCTATTCTGTATTTTCACCTCAGTTTATGCTCTCATTCCAGTCAGTTGGCTGCTGCCCTGTGCACTACTTTACCTTAAATGTAAATTGATCTGTCCCATGCCGGGTGTCAGTGTTTCTATGCGAAGGCTCTTCCTCGCACAGCAGAGTTTTGAAACATGCCTCATTCAGGTGGCCAGAGGTCAATTTCCACTGTTACCCTCAGACGTCTGAAACCTGACACCTGCGGAAAGTTGCACAATCCAAAACCAATTTACAACCTGTTGCTGAGGCTGCTAATAGGGAAGGCAGTGAATAATATATATATATAAGTCCACCTCTTTACTGAACATAACATTACCAACCATTCTAATGATCTTAAACCATTCACGCCGTGTGTTCAACTGAGTTAAAACTAGATGAAACCGAGGATTTGTCATTGCAAGCCAACGCTGTCTTCCGGTCACATCTAGGCTTTAAGGTTTTAAGACACAGAAGAATAAAAATGTGCAGTTCGACGTCCCCATCTTACGGATATTTGGCGACAACACTTTCTTCTTCCTCAAACTTTAATAGCTGAAGAAGAAAAAAAAAAAAAAAACGT
>NW_015558571.1:138895-150613 GCF_001515605.1 Sinocyclocheilus anshuiensis | reverse complement strand
CTTTTCAATGGCCTTAATGTTTAAAGAGTGCAATGTTCTCTTGCATCCTTCTGTTAAGTGCTTTGCCGTTAAATAAAACAGCAATGACATGTGCTTTCACTGACTAATGCATGCAATCTGTTTTTTAGTGGAAACGCACAAGAGAAGCGCAGGATGCTCCCCACATAGCGTGCTGCTTTGCATGGTATCTATCCTGTTCGTGTGGCCCTTATAGCTTCTAATGTTTTAATAGCAAATAGAAAGTCCTTGTTGAAGACTATACGAACAAATTAGAGAGAGAGATCAGAGATCAAAGGAAGCGAAATAAGCACTGGTCGCTCGACTCATTCAAGCAGCTGCTTTGAGATTCAAAAAAAAAAAAAAAAAAAAAAAACGTTCTCGCCTCCCTTTCCCTTTCTCTACACAAACCGCCTCATATGTTGCTCATAATATGAAATATGATCCGCGAGATGATAGATTATAGTTCAGAAATGCTTAATCGCTGAAGGGCACATTCTGCAATTCATTATAATTTGCCCATGGTGATGATGTATGGCCCATTTAAATAAATCTGATACTCCCATAAAACGATTTCATTATTTTTTACTTTTCATTATCATCATTACCCTATTGTATCGCACGCTTAATGCTGGAGTAGTTGCATTGATTGATGCCTCTTGTATCATCGTATTAAAAGCTTACATGGCCTATTGCCAGCACAATTTTGACCTTACAGTTTAGGCATCTGGAGATTAAGGTGGGCCATCCATAGGGAGCACTGAAGATATGGAAATTCGTTTAATTTAGTTACTTTTGTTTGCGTTTCAGTGTCAGTTTGTGCGATGAAAGATCCTTCTGAATGCTGTACATTGAATTAAACTGTAATATATGTGAGTCCTTAAAGGAAACCCAACTGAGTTAACAATGTTTACGAAATAGAGGCACTTCCCTTTGGAATAACAATATATAAATATTTTCTTTTAATTTGCATAAGCCCAGATAAAGGCAATATTTTCAGCTAAAACCATTTTACCAGAAAATCAAATAAAACACTCAGTAGTGCACTAGGCAAATGTGAACCAAAACATCGTGTTCTTATTTGTTTTGTTTTTAGTCATGTGGAAAGGTCGATGGTGAATATGTATAAGAACCTAAAATAAAATAATTGCAGGTAAAACATGGCAGCTTACCTACTATGAATGTCGTACAGACACACACAGTAGTGCACATCTGCGTTTTCTTACATTGAAAGAAGGTTCCCATTCAGAGTGCAGGTGCGAAGTAGTGCGGTACATTCTGCTACATTATCTGAAGGTTGTTAGAGATCAGTGTTCACTCTGCTAAGTAAAGGGGCTGATTCTCACTAGAGAAAACTCTTTCATCCAAGAAAGTGCAATAAATCAGCCCCAACGAATAGAGGAGTGTGGTAATCTGACTTTTTAGGAGCGCATTCAATCAGGCTACCCAATTTATTAGTAATTTCTCGCTATTTCTTTTCATTTAATCCATGCCAGTAACATTTCTCTTATTCATTCCACCTCCAAACGTAATGGTGCAGGAAGTGATGTCATAACCAAGTTTGTTTCACGTGGGACAAAATTGAAACAATATGCAATCTTACTTTAAGTCCTGTTGCTGCCATTTTTACAAGTGCTGAAACTTTATGTTTGATGCTCATTTTAGAGGAAACTTCGGTTGGTACGATTTAAACATTTTATCCTGTGAGGTTTACCAAAGCAAAGTAGAGCTCATTTAGGCAGGAGTTTTCAGACAGGATCTTATATCTTTTGCATAACAGTGTTTGTGTTATAATTAAATAAGTATAGCATATATACATGTAGTTAATATGCAATTACATTAATTGTATACTGTCATAATATTTGCATTTAAAAAAATAATTTCATGTAGGCTACACTTTATTGTGAATAAATAAATAGTTTACACTGCATAATCACAGCATCATAAATATAATGTTTGGACGTAATTTTAAGTCATACACACTCTAAAAATGCTGGGTTAAATACAACCCAGTGCTGGGTGAAATATGGACAAACCCAGCGGTTGGGTTAAATGTTTAACCCAAGCTTCTGGGTAGTAACCCAACCGCTGGGTCAAAACAACCCAATTGCTGGGTTTGTCCCTATTTTACCCAGCACTGGGTTGTATTTAACCCAGCATTTTTTAGAGTGCACGGTTTAAAATAGCTTGCACAGTGTTTCGTCTATATATTATTTATTAAATATTTATTGAATCTTCCATATGCTTGCCAAGAAACTCAAAAATATTCGGAACTTAATGTTTACAATTAATTTAGTTAATGTTCAATATAACACGCATAATAACCAATGCACTTGTATGAGGGCAACGAGGTCTAAAAGTAGCCTATTCTGTTATTACTTTGCTTATTGTTATTGGCTAATTTATATATTTATTTATTTGCCTTTGCACCTGTCCTGTCATTTTGCATGCGAATTCCAGTCAGCCCTTGTCATGTAATTATGACATTAAATAGAGCGTTGAATGGTGTGGAGAGAACCGCTAATCCCCTATTAAAAGAGCTTTGTTAAATAATGCAGGACAGTTTCCGGAAGTGTGATTATCGCCTCAATTATTTCACAAAGAAATTATATTTAACACTCAAATGAGCCCTGGCTTGCATTTAACTACGTTTTTTTTATTATTATTCTTCCTTTACAGAGGCAGGCTGTTGCTTGATGAAATCAGAATGTGAATTCATAGCTAGTTCAAGTCCACCATATTGTGACAAGTGAATAAAATATAATAACATTTTTCTTAGAAGCATTTAAAAAGTTAAATGGCTGCGTCTTGTGTTTTAGTGGTCTCACTCCAGACTTGTAAGCGCTTCCTTTGTATTTGGAATATGCAATTTATTATTATTATTGATATTATAATTGTGATTTTAATAGTTGTCTTTGTTTGCACTGTGACTAGCTGCTTTAATGAGATGGTTAAGGCTGTTATTTTGGAATGGCTAAATCCTCTTATATGATCATGGTTTACAAAATAGTTCGACACTGCTGGATACAGTAGTTATATATGCCTGGTTGGCTTATCGGAAAGAGAATAGGGGAAGAGGAATCGATACTATTCAAACCCGAGAAACTGTTGAAAAAGAAACATATATTGTTATTTCCCTTTTAATCGCAACTTTGACACACGGAGGAGCGTGCGCGCTTCTCATGCTCACCAGGAGTCCAAGAGAGGCAGCTTGCCGTTAGGTTTCATATTACTCGGAGGTACTTGATTCGAGTCAAATTCGTCTCTTGTTGTTTTGTTGAAGGGAATGAAAAAACTTGAAACAAGTTTGAAAAGATTGCGCGATCAAAATGGTGACACAGCGAGGGCTTTCCATGTCATCAGCGTCGTTTAGACGACACGCAAGAATCCCCCTGATAATAAAAACACTTAAAAGGGTCCTCGCTTCAATTGAGACCAAACAATCCTATTCTCCTCGGATACACCAGCTCTAGTCTGCGCTACTGTTTGACTGTTCCCCACTGTATTTATGTTACACTATATCCAACAAATAAGTTTAAAAGTTAAACGTGCTATATCGAGACACACACATATATTTTAGCAAATCCGGCGCATAACGCTGAGGTCAACGTTTTGAAGTCACTTGAGAACGCAATGATGCAAAGAAAGTTATGAGGCTGCTCATGGTAGATTTTTGCATTTGTTATTAATTGAGCCATTTATTGATTTAACATGATACATTTGCTCGGATATGCAATGGTCATCATAAGTTGTTACTTTAGGTTATAATGAACATCGGCCCATGCATCAAGCAAAAAGTAAGACTTTTTTTTTTTTTCCACTGAACTTTTTCAGTGATCATCAAGCCAAGAGAAAAAAAATCGAACTAATAAACGAACGGATAAATATTCGTTTAAGTAAATTAAAGCGTATTTTGTAGTTCTTTTTTCTTCAGAGCAAATATCGCTTTTTTTTTTCAGACAGAACAGGATCTACAGCCCCGTCGCCCATATTATTTAAATTTGACTCGGCTTTTGCTATTGAAATCTTAACTCACCATGAAGATTCACCGTCCTGAAAAAAAAAAATGTCTCTTTGAATAAAAGCCTCTTTGAAGTCTGTGTGAAAATATGCAACTCTTTCATCAATTGCTGCCCATGTAATTGGAGTGTAAAGCTGGAGTACATTTGTGTGTATAAGCGATACAAAAGAATATAAAACAAGTTATCGCAATAGGATTCGCTAAGATAATTACAATTATTTTAAGTTGACTGGTAGCCTATTTACTATGACGTTTGAGTCATTTTAGGATTGTGTATATTTTGAACATTTAGGTGTCTTCTATTAAATGATGCCTAATTTCTATTGTCTAGAAATATCTATTTTTGTCTTACTAAAGCGTAATTTAGGAGGTCTTTTAGCTTTGCGTCATACACAATTTATTCATAATACTGACAACTTACAAGGCATTTCGGTACACATTTTAAGGTCTCTTCTGGTAATGATTTTTTTTTTTTTTCATAAAAACGGATTGCTGACAAGTTTTACGAAATCACAAAACAACCACATTGATTAATAACTAATCATAAATGAACCTTCATATCAAATACAATAACACCGTTTCCATCAAATTGGCTTGGCTGGTGAAAGCACAAAAAGAGGAAAGAGTCTACGTCTTTATGAAATTCAAATCATCCCAAATATTATTTTTCTGTACAAAGTATAGTAGCAAACATTTAAAAATTGTCGAAAGACAAAATCTTACAAAATTACTTTTCACACATAGACACTAAAACGTCATCATTTACAACTGTACAGGTTTAATAATTAAGCACTTTGGTTCAATAATACAAAAAGAAATGATTTACCGATTCAAAAATAAATTAAAAAAGATATTGAAATCAAAGCGGGATTTACAAAATAATACAGTGACATGCGTACGGTCGGTACACTATTTAGAAACATGGACACTCGGGACGTGTTTCATATGGATTGGTGGTTAGGCAGTGACATTAGCTGTCAAAGGGCCAGTGCATCCTTCAGTAAGGCAGTAACAGTGAACAAGCCTGCTCTTTGAACTGACTTACACAGGCGTCGTCAGCCTGTGGCCATTCAGTCCAAAACGGACTGTCCAAATAAGATAAGATGTCAAAGTCATTTTAGTCAATTTGCCAAAGCAATATTACAGGGCTAACTTTTTGTTAGAAGGCGTCCCTCCGTTCATGATTGCCGTACGTTGGCCCCTCTGTATGGCCCGGTGTGGATGAACCGCTGGGTGGGGTCTGAGGGCCACTGGCACCGGAGCTTTGACACACGTACCATTCGCTTAAATTGGCCGGCTGGGACGATGATGAGAGAGGCTCGGAGAGCGCAGAGGGAACTGGCTCCCTTCCCAAGTCCGATGAAGGAGAGACAAGAGATGGAGTCGATGATTCGTAACCCGAACTCGGAGGTGGAGACTTGCAGTGTACCTTCATGTGTTTTCTCAAAGAGCTGGGATGCGTGTACGATTTGTCACAACCTCTGACTTTGCAGTTGTACGGCTTATCGCTAGTGTGTACGTGGGAATGCTTTTTCCGGTCACTGCTGTTGGCGAACCGTCTGTCACAGCCGTCAAACTCGCATTTGAAAGGCTTTTCACCTGAAACAACAAAACAGTTGTGACAATGGTCAGTAGGCTACAGGTACAAGCACACCATTACATTGAGCGCATAATCAAATATACCGTGCATTAGTCTAACGCATGTCAGACAGGGTAAATCAGGTCACACGAACCCCATTATATCGTGATTATCTTTTACTGCTCCGTCTGCTCTCATAGCAGGCCCCTTGTGACTGAGACTCTCAGACAGCAATGATTTCTTTTCACAATTACAGATTATTGGGCACCCGTTCTTTAAAGCGTGTGCTCTCGCATAGTTTCATTTACCGTTGGAATGTTGAGCATGACGATCTCATAAAATACATCTGATCCACCATCTAAACTGCTATTAGGCCTGTCCCTCTGTAACCATAATAGCTGCTGGAGAAGGCAGCCAGGCAATATAAATGTTTGAATTAATTACATTTAATCAGGACCGAAGGACATAAGCTCCAGGAGTTTATAAGACTGCGTAATTGCTGCTGTCTAATTACAGTTGCTTGCTGAATATCAATTTGACCTTCAGCTGTTGGGCCGAGAAATCCAATCAACAATATTAGTGTACTACAAGAAAGCAGAAAGGAAGAGACCCTTGGGAAACCATATCCATAACCAAAGATGCAAATACCGCCCAAGCAAGAAAATAATGCGGCTGCCCCCGGGAATGTACCACATAAATAACACATAACGTTGCTTAGACATCATAACTGAATGATTCTTATCTTAGATGTAGTTACTAGTGAAACGTTAAGCAGCCTACTTGATTATCCCAACGCTATTTGCAATGAAAAAAAAAATCTTCCAGAGCCCACAAAGCATTCAAATGAATATAAATTACTATGCAAACCTAACGCATTGTATTAATGTGTTGCATAATATAGTAATACATATAACGTTTATCCTGTGAAGTAATGTTTGATTAGAACTTAGATACCGACTTGTTGCATGCGGTCAATCTGCAAGTTTTGTCAACAGTGTAAGCGTAGTTTCTTACAGTTCAGAAATATATGGAAATAACTGCAACATATGTGACCCTGGACCACAAAACCAGTCTTAAGTGTCTGTAAATATATTAAAACTTAATTTTTGATTAGTAATATGCATTGCTAATCAAAAATTACGTTTTTATATATTTACAGTAGGACATTTACAAAATATCATCGTGTAACATGATCTTTACTTAATATCCTAATGATTTTTGGCATAAAATAAAAATCAATAATTATATTGCTACAAACATACCCAAGCGACTTAAGACTGCTTTTGTGGTCCAGTCACATATTGTCTCTTGGTGCAATTAATGACAGTCGTTTTGGACAGTTTCTTTCTAGGCTAACTGGAACACACACACGAAAAAAAAAAAAAAAAAAAAACTACAGCGTAAGCAATACAAGACACTAGCCTATCTAAAATGCTATATCATGCCCCTGTAGATCGTTCAGAAGGGATAACAGAGTAATTGAACTTACAAGTGTTTGTGGTTCCCAAAGTGTAGCAAAGGAGTAGCATATAACAGTTTCCAAAGTGTCTATAAATGTGTACAACTTATAGTAATTGTAGTATAAACAGAAGATGCCCATAAACGATTTTTTTCTGGGAAAATAATTTGGGCATTTTAGCATAAAGCAATACCCTATCTCTTCATCTCTTATTTATTATTATTATTATTGTTATTTTCTGCAACCGACTAAACTGGACTCAGTAGGCCCCACACATATGGATGTGATGCAAAGCTGTAATCTGATGAAGTAAGGGATACGTTATTTTTTTACAACATACATGATTTAGAAAAAGCAAGTAAATTAAAAACAGTAACACTCCACAGTGCTCAACCTTTATGTCCCCCCTCTCTCTTTTTTAAAACACGACTTATTGTTAAAAATAATACTGGTATATTATATTAGCGTAAACTAAATACATGTTACCTATTAAAATTCATAAAATAACAGTGACAATAATGATAATGGTGCCAGTGTTCTGCGAAAATCCTTTCCACCATAGATAAGCCACTGCATGAATTATCTCTCGATAAAACCTCTTAAAAGCCAGCCTACTTAAAAGCGGATTTTTAGCCAAACTCTGCCTCTATTTAGCTTGCAAGCTAGCTCACGTCATTAATAGACTAGTTGCTGTGCATTGATTCGTTTACACTTCAGCACTGCTGTATATAGTAACTGAAGAGTTATGAGCCGCTAGCATTTAACTGAATTGTCCTAAGGGATGAGAAATTAAGTCACTGACCTGTGTGTGTTCTCTTGTGTATTTTCAAGTTTTCCGATCTGGCAAATACTTTTCCACAGCCGGGGAACGGACAAGGAAACGGTTTCTCTCCGGTGTGCACTCTGATGTGATTCACAAGTTTGTACTTTGCTTTAAATGGCTTTCCCTCTCGTGGACATTCTTCCCAAAAACAGATATGGTTCCCTTGATCCGGTCCTCCGACGTGCTCCACAGTCACATGCGTCACTAGTTCGTGCATGGTGCTGTAAGTTTTGGAGCAACGTTTTTTCGCCGAGTGCTCTGGCTCCAGCCACTTGCAGATGAGCTCTTGCTTTATCGGCTGCCTCATGTAACGGAAAAAAGCGCCAGCTCCGTGGTGGTGATGTGCGCTGAGATTCATGTTCAGATTGAGCCCGCCGTATCCGTGCAGAGAAGAAGCAGCAAACGGGTCTGCCCTGGAGCTCGCTACTTGACTCAAATGATCAGACCGAACGTACATTTCGGCAGGTATTCCTAACCTTATTTGTCCGTTCAAGGCTTGGCCACCTGGTGCTCCGGTAGATGGCTGCTCGTGATGAAGTCCAGGGAAGAGAGTATGGTTCCCAGGGTCGGGGTGATGACCATAGTGTCCCGGATAGCTACCTGTTGTTGAGACAAACATTCCGTGGTGAGAGGCTGAACCAGAAGTCTGATCGGTCAGCACGGGCATGGCTTGAGCTGTCAAATCTCGGCGAATGAGGAAGTCCC
Source organism: Sinocyclocheilus anshuiensis (assembly GCF_001515605.1). NCBI lineage: Eukaryota > Metazoa > Chordata > Actinopteri > Cypriniformes > Cyprinidae > Sinocyclocheilus > Sinocyclocheilus anshuiensis. The sequence continues at coordinate 142,029 of NW_015558571.1, read as the reverse complement.
TACCTGCGGATAGCGCTTGGGCCGTGTGAGACATAGAGTACGGGACCGTTGCCGCCTGCACCGGGCCAAAAGCTCCCGTTTGACTGGAGACCACTTCACTGTGGCCTGCAATATGATGATTGTGGTGGTGATGGTGGTGGGGATAATGATGGGTTGGGCTGATTTTGAGGGCCGCGGAGTGCCCCATGTGTTCTGGCCCGAATGGACTCGGCCCCAGGCGGGGTTCCGCAGTCATCTCCCCAGGGTGCGAGTGAGCCATTGAGTATGGATGGCTGCTGAACCCCGGGAAGCCTGTCACGCTCTGAGGGGTATGGTGGTGATGATGGTGATGGTGGTGAGCCCCTGCCAAGTCAACTAATCTCAGCGGCGTGTTCCGTTTGGAAAACGCGGGGTCCATCACAGGGCTTCCCAAAGCATCCACGCTCATTACTCCTAATTTTAGAATAACTTGACAGCAGGAAAAATAATAATGATGATGACAAATATATTTTAATCGCTTTGAAGAATACAGAAGAAAAAAAAAAAAAAACTTCCCCTAAAGTTTAGTTGCTATCTCAGTGCCTACGTGGAATCCCATTCGGTTGAGAGGCAGCAGCAGGACGCTTTGATATACTGAATAGAGATTCATGGTAGGCGCTGCAGCCCGTAGAGCCAAACAATCACCGAGCGCTCTAATTGGTCAGAGCTCTGTGATTGACGTCACTCGTGACAGTTTCCAATGCGAAGAAAAATGTTTTAGTGACAGCAAACAGAGAGCGCGCATGCGCCGAGCCTCGGGCAGCGGATGAAGAAAAAAAAACATGGTTTTTGTTATGCAAAGGTTATTGTACTTGCAACTGCAATCCCGAAGTTACATCGACGCAATGCAACCTTTCTTTATATCACAGCTGTGGAAAATCTGCGACTGCGCTTTAGCAGCTTACCTCAATAAGTAGGCTAAACCGGATAGAGTGGACTTGCATGAAAAAAAAAATGCGACATGGGTTCTGTCTATAGTAATCCGTTAAAGAGAACATTTGAAGAAGCTCCATAATAAACATCGACAACGGTGGTTAGTACAAAGTTAAAGTTTGCTGTTGCATGCTGCTTGCCCAGACTCTGTTTTCTCTGTATTTAACATTTTTGTCAAAAAAAAAAAAGTTTTCACACCTCCTTTTTTTCTCTAACGGTGCTTATACGTCGTCATGGGATCACTGTCTTGTGAAAAGCGCGAAGGTCGCCTATTGTCCAGAGGAGAAAAAAGTAACGCAAAAGACCTGTTGTTATGATCGGGGGTAATTTTCGGCCTCAGTTGTTCAGCGGCGGCGGATCATGCACACAGGCGGTGGTGCTTCATCAAAAGTGTACAGGGCAGCAAAGAATAGCTAGAATATCTGTTAAATACAAATACTAATACAGACCTAATCCAGTCTTTGCGATGCGTAAAAGTTTATCTCACAGATTACCCACCGTCATTTAATAAATACACTGTTGACAGTGCACCTGTTACGAATACAGTAACCTCATGAATCAATAACCGGCTGTTGCGTTTATCTTGTAGGCTGTGTAGAAAGCTTGAAAGCAAATGGACAGTCCCCACCTCATGAAAACAGGCTCAAGAGTTCCAGTTACATTCTTTGAACTTTGCCCAGAAGAAGGCATTGCACTCGAATGCTAATATTTCAAGAAATAAAATTGACCTTGCAGATGTGGTCGGGGAATGTACATCTAAGTGGTGTTTTGCATGTCCACAAGGACTAACCTAAGTTAAAAGGTCTTAACCACAACAATTAACAGCAGGCTAGATATATCTTACAAAATAAATGAATGCTTTTTTTTTTTTTTTGTGCTAGGAATGAATAATGTTTTAAAAATGAATTGCGTTGCAAAGTTTTGTGAAACTGTTTTATGAAGAGGAAACATATAACAATTAAATTATAAACATAAAATTATAGTGTGGTACTTAAAACTCATTGAACTTGTGAATAAAAGTTTAATGCTATTGTTTGTTTCTTCGTATGGCATTGGGTGTAATTTTCCAATAAGCAATGAAATAAGCCATAAACAGGCTCTGTGTCAAAGCGGTTTAAATCATCGTGAGGAGGTGAAATAAGTTTTGGTAAATGGAATGCTTCATCCTTGCACAATAAAAGTTTAATACATAATTCCAATATATAATTATTACCGTAATTGCAACTGTTTTGACGCTCTAACTTAATCAACCCAGCCGGACACATAGGAAGTGTTGGGTGAACTGACCTAAAAAGATCAGACAGTTATAGTATTAGATACATGTCAAAAACCATATGTTCAATCTCTACTGGAATTAGGCGGATTATACGTGAGAGTATGGAGACAACATTTAGATTGTATTAGTGCTCATGTGTCTCGAAACAGCCGTGACATAACACTTTTTTTTTTTTTGGTAGTAGATGTGTGATTGCAAGACTGCAAAATCGCATTTCACGGAATCATTACTTCATATGAAAGCCATTGTGATCGTTTTATGTGCATGTATTATGATCACGTGTGAATGCACAACTTAGTCCAAAATCCACAATTGCAATCTATTACAATAATAAAAGCGTGACCTTAGACATTTTTTTCAACTTTAGGCGACTTTATTTGAATCAGGGTTAAGACGCATTCAATTATTTATGCAAATGAATTGGTATTCCTTTGAGAAAGGTCATGAATTGATCTGTCAGACGTCTAGTGACAAAACCACACCATCCGTGTCATAAATAAGTAAACATTGTGTGAACAACGACGAATACTGAAGATGTTCAGGGCTCAGGGTCGAATGGGTCGCAGCTGCATTCTTTTGGCATTTCTCTAGCACGTAACGAAAAGTTTATTCTCAGCTACTTTTTGCTGGGTAGAGGGGGACATTATTATAGTATACATGTGTATATATATATATATATATATATATATATATATATATATTATCGACAAGATACAAAACGAGTTTAATTTGACAATAAAAAAGAATGGAAAATAACACATTTTGGAATGAAAGTAAGCTTTTGACCAAAATCATTGACTTTAATTAAAGATTGCAATGCAGAAAAAAGGCCATTTCTAAGAAAAACTTAAATACATTAAAATTTATATTTAAATAAATAGATTTAACAGATAGTTAAAATAAAGTC
>NW_015558571.1:138457-138814 GCF_001515605.1 Sinocyclocheilus anshuiensis | reverse complement strand
ATAGTTAAAATAAAGTCACAGTGTTTTACACACTCTCAATGCCATACTTTAAGTAGATATAAATACATTAAAATATGAATTTACAAAAAACTGTATCAATAATAATAATAACAACAACAACTAATTATTATTCCTTCTTACACATGCCCCTTCAATGTGTCCAGTCTTTAAGATTGTAATTGCTGCAAGCAGTACTTGTGTATAAAAATCAAAAACAAAACATTTTTTTTTTTTTTCCATCTGTCCAGGGTGCTCGGTAAATATTTCCCAATGATGCCTCCAAAACTTATTTCGTCCCCACGACAAAACATTCAACTCAACAGCTTCGCCTGGCTCTCTCTCGCTCTCTCTCTCTCT